>NC_057795.1:325259622-325517441 GCF_018294505.1 Triticum aestivum | reverse complement strand
CTCTCTTTGTGTGTGTGTGGGGGGGGGGTCTTTCTAGTTTGCATGCATATATACACCATCTATAGGTCTCTCTCACACACTATGTATGATACTCTAGCTAGTCCAAGCTAGATATCTTGGGTGCACTCATTGTATGCACACAAATTCCTTGGCTCTTTACCCGTAACTCTCTCACACACCACAATGTCGTCTCGGAGATCTTCCTCCCCCCTCTCCCAAACTCTCCATCCACCTGGGTCACACATAAACATGCATATCTCACTCACACTCGATAGGCCCATCTAAAACTCTATCTCTCTCCCTCGTTCTCTCTCCATCTCACACGCACACACACACACAATTTCATGCCCAGCTAGCCAAGTATGATGGTCTCTCACTCAATTGTAGGCACACGCAGTCCCCCATATATGTATATGACTAGCTAATCTTAGTATCCATCACAAACATGTGCATGGTCTATCTCGATTTCTCTCGGGGCATCTTTCTATCGTGCACGCACTCCCTCGATCTCCCACCCATATAGTCCCCTCACGATCTCGAGGGGATCTCTCTATCACAAACACACCCTCTCTCTCCCTCCCCATGCGTCCATGCCATCCATGTGTCCCTCTCGACCTTTTTTCCTTGTTGGCTAGACCTCTATTGGACATGTGCTACAGGGGTGTCTCTCTCCGTTGCAAACAAACACACACTAGCTATCTTCGTGTATCTCCTCGCCTCGCTTTTCCATCTCGGAGATGCATGCGTGATATGTTTGCATAAGAAACGAAAAAACACTCTCTCTCTCTCTAATTTATCGTCTGTTGTCACTTTCTCTTTCACACACATACTCTTTTTGCACACTTACTCATTCTCCTTCACATGCACTTGATCTGCCTCGACTAAGGCACTCTCCTCGGTCCATAGCATATAGATTTATTGAAAAGTCAAACATCACAAAGTTTGACCATGTACGTGGGAAAAAGAATTACATCTAGTATGGCAAACATATACCATTAGATTCACCATGAGATGTAGTTTTGTATGATGTATCTTTGGTATTGTAGATATAAATAACATTTGCGTAAACCTGATCAAAGTTTCCAAAGTTTGACTTCTAAAAAATTTACATGCACTGCATTATCGAGCGGATGGAATATCTCTTTCCCCCTCTCAGCTATCTGACGCACCACTCAGCATTATCGGGGCTCCTCAATCTCGCTCAAACTTTATTGGTCAGTTTGGACCTAACCCTCATGCCTTGATGGCCGGTACTGCCTGGTGTGGACGTGAGATGTAAAATATTTCGGCCTGGCTAGGCTTGTGTGGTGCTGAAGCGTTTGGTTCATGCCTGGGCCAGGCAAAGCATCAACATCCCATCAATCAATCCATGCATCAATTATTTAATGCTAATATCCATCCATGTTGCTGTTAGCCTTGTGGCCGCATGACCAGGCATGGCCAGGCATTCAAAATCGGTCGCCTGGGCCAGGCTACTTGCAGTGTCTGGAGTTCAGCCAGGCTAATTAAAGTGCAAGGGAACCCAGGCCAGGCGGGCTTTCTTTTTCACAGGGTAGCAACAAAACAAGCGTGCATGAAATCCAGCCACAACCCCAAGCCAGGCAAAAGATGCTCAGGACGCAAGCCAAACTGGCCTTATATCTCCCTGGTTCACACATACACATGTCTCGCTCGCGCTATACATATAGACCCATCCAACACTCTCCACACTTGTTCTCTCTCCATGTGACAAGCACCCCCCTAAGTACCATAATCCCTCACTCCATCATAGGTGCAAGCACTCCCCCCCCCCCTCCTAAGTATGATTATCTCTTACTAGCCATCAGGAACACACGTATTGTCTCCTTCCATCCATACATCTATCTCGATATCTCTCGGGGCATCTTCTATCGTGCACACACCTTGTCACTCGATCTCCCACCCATGTAGTCCCATCACGATCTCCAGGGGATCTCTCTATGACAAACATACACTCTCTCCTCTCCATGTCTGCATTTTCTCCATACGTCTCTCTCGACCTCTCTCCCTTGTTTGTCAGACCCCTCTTGGCCACGTGCTAGGGGTCTTGCTCTCTCGGTTCCAAACAACAACACACTATCTCCTCACCTTGCATCCGTTGTCGAAGATGCATGTGTGATAGGTTTGCATAAGACACGCACGCTTTTTCTCTACTTTTATCGTGTGTTGTCCATGTCTCTTTCACACACGCACACACACTTTTCTCTCTCTCTCTCTCTCTCTCTCTCTCTCTCTCTCTAGTTAGGGACTCTGTCACGTCCATAAGCATATGGATGTTTTGAAAAGTCAAACCTCAGAAAAGTTTGACCAGGTATATGTGGAGAAAAACATTTACATCTGGAACGATCATTAGATTCATCACAACATGTACTTACTTCATACTATCATTATCTTTGGTATTGTAGATATAAGTAATTTCTTTAGAAACTTGGTCAAAGTTTCAAAAGTTTGACTTAAAAAAATGTTGGAACTACATTATCGAACGGAGGGAGTAGCTCTTTCTCTCTCTCTCTCTCTCTGTTATCTCTCACGAGCCTCCCCTCTCACTCGAACTCTCTATACCGACGGATTATACGCTCACTATGTCAGCGTATAGCTCCGTATATTGTTTAGTTGACCGGTCAACCAATCCACATGATGCCTTGCCAGCTCGTGTTATGTATCTTCGTGTGCTGGCCCATGTGGCAATGGGTGAAAATAAGTAAACTAGAGGCCCATCTGACACGCGGTGAAGTAAACAAAGTTGAAACCACTCGAGGTAGGACCCCGCACGCTAATAAATTGAGGGTGCATTGAGGACAAACTTCTTGCGCTCGAAGGATGCACTCGCGCACAATTCACCACTGCGCGGCGGCATGCAAAGAAGGACGCACTCGCGCACACCCAGCACACAACACACACCAGCACACGTGTACACCGGCGTCGCCGCTGGTTGAGATGGATGGCGAGGCAGCCAACAAGTGGAGGCGGCTCGAGCCAAAACCACATTCGGCGAGCCTGGACTTCATCTGCAGCCTCCCCGATGACATGCTGCTCGTCATCATTGGCCTCCTCCCCACCAAATCTGTCGTGCGGACCGCCCTGCTCTCCCGGTGGTGGCGCCCCCTCTAGCGTTGCGTCCCCCTCAACCTCACCGTTGACAGCTGCCTCTGCGACGGGGATTGCAAACGCATGGCCGCAGTCTCCAAGATCCTTTCATCGCACCCTGGGCCAGCCAGACACCTTGACATCCGCATGTTCAGTACCAACTGCAAGGTCCAACCCAAGTTCAACGAGTGGTTCTTATCCCCCAGCCTAGATCAGCTCGAGGATCTTAGCTTTGAAGCTGGACGATGTCGGTCTCTGCCGTTGTCCGTGCTCCGCCTCACGCCAACGCTGCGCCGTGCTAGCTTGAGCTCCTGCTATCTTCCCCAGTTTAATGTCGCGCCCGCCCTTCTTCTCCCTCAACTCAAGAAGCTCAACCTCTTCGATGTTGTCATCTCGAAGAAGGTTATGGAGCACCTGCTCCGCAGCTGTACTGCGCTCGAGTACCTTCGTATTGAGCAGATCCACGGGTTCATTAGCCTCCACATCGCCTCGACGAATCTTTGATGGATTTATGTGTCTTGCTGGCCCCGCAACAAGACCTCAATTGGGAAGAGATCACTCCATCTGTTCCACATTATGGTCATTGAGGATGCGCCTTTCCTTGAGAGATTGCTTGTATCAGATCTAGAAGGTCCAACAAAAATCAGGGTCATTGACGCGCCAAAATTGACAGCGTTGGTGTACTCGTCTGCCAAATTCTCTGAACTCTTTGTTGGATCCGTAATCGTTCAGGTACAGCACTCATCTTCTTCTCCGTCTTCTTGAAATTCACATTTTTTAATTTCTTCTTGATGTATTTACGACCGTCTTCTAGAAAATGATTCCCACAAGCTTGACCCAGTCCATGCGCACAGTGAAGATCTTAGCACTAAAATCTATCGGCCCCAATCTGGATCAAGTTGTTGGATTCCTTACATGCTTTCCGTGCACGGTGAAGATACTCATCAAGGTGAAACTTCTTTCCTATAAGTAAACGGTAATCACAACGTAGCTCAATTTTTTCGTAATTTTCCCAAATTAAGATGACAAGTGTAGTGTTCAAAACTGCATATACGCACTGCACCGAAAGAAATGTTTTTAGCATTTTTTTCTCACGTGATCACCTGCATCATTTTTATGCTATACTATTATAGTAGCCTAGGCTACTCATAGTGGAAAGTAACTTAGACTACTCCAGTAATTCTATGGTTACCCTAAGAGCAAGTACTACCTCCGTCCTGGTTTACTCTTCCAATTTTGTAGTATCAAAATTTGACCATAGATTTAACTGACAAAATGTTAATGCATGTCACTAAGAACTATATCGTTGGATTCGTATTTGAACATAATTTCAAATGGTGTAATTTTTAGTGACATGCATTGGCATTTTCTTAGGTAAATCTATGATCAAAATTTTATACTAAATACGAGGTAGTATTCCCTCTGTCCCAAAATTCTTGTCTTACATTTGTTTAGATACAGATGTATCTAACACTAAAATGTAACTAGATACATCCGTATTTAGACAAATTTAAGACAAGAATTTTGGGACGAAGGGAGTACAAAAGTGGGCTATGTAGGCCAAAACATGTGCCAAATTCACTTGTGATGCATTTGGCATCGATGCCCCTCCATTGCTCACCTGGTGCCCCAATCTGAATCACCTACTTTGCTCTGGTGCCAAATTAACTCACGCAATGAAAAAACACTGTGTGGGAGAGAGAGAGAGGACTGAGGCAATAAAAATACACTTGTTTGGGAGAGTGAGAGGCTGGTGTAGTTGGTTTGATTGATTTGTTTATACATGTGGGTCTGTGTGCACAACGGTGCCAACTCTCTCACATCGCGAGAGCTGTGCCAAAATCTTTTGATTTGACATCGATGTGTATTATGTGGCATACTTTTGCGAAATATGGCATCAGCCACATAGTGGAAGGCAACAAATGCCTAAGCTCTTCACGTGCTCCTAGTTAAATGAGAGGAGAGAGAGAGAGAGAGAGAGAGAGAAAATATCACTAGCTAGCCAACCCTATCATATGAGCGAATGATATTGGTACCTCTTGATGACATGGCAATCTTATGCAGCCAGCTGCTCTAATATGTTCTCTTCTTTTGCAGATAAAAAAAGACCCAAAAGTGAAAAATGTGCCGCGCTATAACAATCTCATCGAATGCCTTGATCTCCATCTTACAGAAATTGATTTGATCGACTACCGAGGCAGCACATCTGAGATTAAATTGGCTAGGTTCTTTGTTCTGGAGGCAAGTGTGCTCAAGGTAATGAGGTTTGGCATTATCTGGCGCAACAATGAATGGCGTGCTGATCACCGCAAGCATCTAAGCCTAAATGACAAAGTCTCCGCAGAAGCTGAATTTGTTTTTGAAACATCAAGTGGCCAAAGACTCGAAAATTTATCTGCCCATTAGTGACTTGTTAGGGCGGTTGATTTTAGTTTGTACGATAATGCTGCATCCACCTAAAGTAACGAAAGTTCTTACGTAAACTTCCTAGTAATTCCCTCTTCGTAGGTGCAGCATTACTCCTAACATTTGTAATATCAGCTTGAAACTTGTAATATTGCTGTGTCCTATTCCTGCGTTTTCAAAATCCTGCGAATCAAACAGGTCCTGAGTTGGTGATGATGTTGTGCCTCCCATCTTTCACCAATAGCCGTCGGATCTAGATCTGACGCATACAAACCAAGCTTCTCCATTTTTGCAAAAAGATGCCCACACTTGTTCCCTATTTACAAACAACTCCTTGTCTCTCACAATCAGCCTTATCTCCTCCGCACCACATCTAGAAGGCCGTGGAAAAATCTGGCGCGATGGCCGTTGCCGGAGCCGTCCACCCCCAATCTTGGTGTTCCGTGCAATGCATGGGCATCTACGCACGGGAAATTATGTCGAACAAGGCTAGTTGTAAGTAGGCTAGCTCTACAGCCATGATGATAGTGACTACAGACGGTGAGGTTGACTATGGTATGCCGAACACGGCGCCTATACTCAAGTGTCATTCCGGCGCAGGGTCTTGTCACTTCACTATGAGGAGCAGCACGTAATAATTTGACCAACGGGTACTACAGTGCTAGTACTCCTACTACTACATTGGTAGTACTACTACTAGTACTAGTAGCACCACCGTCTGGATTTAGGAGTACTACCACGTCCATCTGGATTTTAGTATTTGACTAGCAATATCTAGTAATGCATGTCACAAAAAATGTACTACTCCCTCTCTAAATAATACATGGTGTTTTATTCCTATCGGCGAGAGAATTTAATGTTTTTTTGCTAACTATAGTACTAATAGGATTACATGCAATGAACTAAACACTGCATGTCATGTTTGGTAGTCTCAAGTCATTGAAAGTATGCACGGCCCACATCTCTCATTGGTTGATATGTCACGAAATAAGAAACAAGGAGGGAGTTAATGCACCGTGCCTAAGTGTTTTGGGATTATTTGGTTTTCTTAAGGTGACTTACACAACATTTTTGTTTACATGCATTAACATTTTATTAGTTAAATCAAAGGTCAAAACTTGGTGCAAAATGCAAAGGGGACCAATAAACCAGTAAACATCAAACTTTTCTCGTTTGGCCCCAACTAGAGGTCCGGTGAGATGACTATACTGCACCGGCACAGAGGGGGACGCAGCTTCATTGACTTACGGCAACTGCCTTTGGGTGAATGACACGTGGGCCCAGGGGGTGGCTGGCCCACCTATCATACAGCCAAAGGCAGGTGCGGTAGAGGGCCGAGGAGTAGTACGAAATCCTACGCACCTACGCACGCTAACCAAGGGCAAGAGTGATCACTCGAATCGCAAGATCAATTGACTAGAAGCTAAGCTAGACCCATGGAGGCGATGAGCGCGAGCATCAGCCGGCTGTGCCAGATGGTCCACGACGCCGGCCTGCGGCCCGGCATCGAGGAATGTCTCCAGGTAGTATTGCTTGAGGCCGCCAGGGCGAGGGGCCGCTTGGACGACAGCTTCATCTCCTTGTTCGACGAGGTCCTCGTCGGTTTCCTCAACAAGTTCACCATCGTCAAGAAGCTCGCGGACGACTTTGACGTAAGCCTCCAGTCGATGCGCCCAGGCTCTCCGATGCCCGCCACCCTCAACGGTCACTATGGTGACAACCTCTTTGACGCACTGGTGGCCCTGCGGCTGCCCGCCGTCGCGCCGGAGAATGTCCACCTCGAGGTCGCGCTCGCCGCACAGCGCCTGGCATAGCAAGACACCATCGACATAATCACCCACGTCTACGCGCAAATCATCCACAAGGACTACTACATGCAAGAGGAGGACGATAGGACGCTGGCCTTCTTGGACCGCACGACAACCTTGGACGGCACTGTTCAGAAGCACGTTCAGCTCACCGCCAACGCCGCTACACCTCACACGTCGGTTGGTGACCCGGCGCACTAGGGCGTGAGGATGTTGTTGATGGATCCGTATGTATTTTTATCTTTCCGTCAAATCCATGTAGTAGTATATGATACTATAGTAATTATCTTACCTTTCGCATCAACTTCATAATTTTCGTACGTACTCCATGCATGAACGGCGCCAGAACCAAACTTCTCATTACTCTAGGCAAAATCGTTATTTTCTATCTATCGGTCGCGCCATGGAGCAAAACCAAATTTTACAAGTTATGAGTTCAAAAGAAAAAGCCTGCCGTGTTCGCGTCGCACCCCCACACGGTTGGTCTGGCACGCCGCTCAAGCGGGAATGCGTGCGGTGTTGCATTTTCACTTACAAGTGGGACCGCAGTTGAGCAAACCGACTATCGGCAAACCCCCACCCCGCCCACCATGTGATGGCTGAGAAAATAGGAGGGATAAGAGATGGCTGTAGCACGGACTCTAAGAAAATTGGTGTCGAATGGGACTCGTGTGGGTGGCATGTGCCGTACTGCTAGACGTGAATGCTAGTTATGGCCCATGCCACCCCACTATATCGAGCCTATATCGAGGTACGTAGAACAAATTTCCTGCATCCGTGCTCAGCCCTCCTCTATCTCTCTTCTCAGCCAGCCAGCGGACGCGCGGAGCCCATCGTCTGTTTGCTCACATGCGGTCCCACATGTCAGTGAAAACGCAAGCGGACCCACTGAACCTACACATCTTTCACCTCGACGTGCTGGTGATGAAAAACAAATCCAATAAAGATCTTTGGTGGCCGCTTTTCGAGTTACTCAAGAGTAGTAAGATTCTATTTACAGTTTAACCCAAGATGCACATCTCGTGGCTTCAACTACCACTCTATTTTCTTTCATGACACGACCTGGATGCTGGATGTCCCACGTGTTGGCAAAAGGAGGAAGAACCCGACCAAATCTTCAGTTGTGCTCTCGGATTAGACTAGTTGTGCTAACTTAAAAACTTTATTGTGTACTCCCTCCGTTCCAAAATACTTGACTTCCATTTGTCAAAAAATGGATGTACCTATATACTAAAACATGTCTAGATACATATATATTTTGACAAATAGAAGGCATGTTTTATGCAACAGAGGGAGTAGAACGGATGCAAGTTTTTATATTGGGAAGAAGAGTACATCCATATATTGATAGAGTGCAATTTAGTAGATGTTCTATCACTTTTAGCTAGCACAGAGCCTAGAGATGAGATTAGCCCACTTGTTGATACTCCTACTAGAATAGAGGCTAGACATGAGACTAGATGCGAG
Organism: Triticum aestivum; assembly: GCF_018294505.1. NCBI lineage: Eukaryota > Viridiplantae > Streptophyta > Magnoliopsida > Poales > Poaceae > Triticum > Triticum aestivum. The sequence goes on along the minus strand of NC_057795.1, from coordinate 325,508,655 downwards.
GAAGCAACGTCTACTTCTTTACACTCGAAGAAGAAAGAAGCACGCAAGATCGAGCCTCCACAGATCAACAATGAATGCATCGAGAAGGCACTAATCCAACTTACAGGAGTAGTAAAATGTATTCTTGTGGTTCTTGTTTTCTTTGGTCCTACTTTTCTAGTCAAAATTATCATTGGAGTTCGTGCAAAACGGAGGTCCATTTGGGGTCGTGCGTTGGAGTTGGCCTTACAAGTGGGACCGCTGTCGGTGTCAAAACCGGCGAATCTCGGGTAGGGGGTCCCGAACTGTGCGTCTAGGCAGATGGTAACAGGAGACAAGGGACACAATGTTTTTACCCAGGTTCGGGCCCTCTCGATGGAGGTAAAACCCTACTCCTGCTTGATTGATATTGATGATATGGGTAGTACAAGAGTGGATCTACCATGAGATCGAGGAGGCTAAACCCTAGAAGCTAGCCTATGGTATGATTGTTATAATGGTTGTGTGTCCTACGGACTAAAACCCTCCGGTTTATATAGACACCGGAGAGGGCTAGGGTTACACAAAGTCGGTTACAATGGTAGGAGATCTACATATCCGTATCGCCAAGCTTGCCTTCCACGCCAAGGAAAGTCCCATCCGGACACGGGACGAAGTCTTCAATCTTGTATCTTCATAGTCTTGGAGTCCGGCCGGTGATGATAGTCCGGCTATCCAGACACCCCCTAGTCCAGGACTCCCTCAGTAGCCCCTGAACCAGGCTTCAATGACGATGAGTCCGGCACGCATATTGTTCGGCATTGCAAGGCGGGTTCCTCCTCCGAATAATCCATAAAAGATTGTGAACACCAGGATAGTGTTCGGCTCTGCAAAATAAATTCCACATACCATCGTAGAGAGAATAATATGTACACAAGTTCAATCTGCTGACGTATTTTGTGGCATGACATCACACCACCACCAAGCCTTTACTTGAATCGTTTTTATTATACCACCTCAGCGCGTTTAGCGAAGCAGTTTCCTTGGCACGTCTTGTCGAAGCAGAGATCGTGTTCCCCTTATTCCGGGATTCCCATCAATACGGACGTGGGTAACCCAACCGCGCCATTGATTGTGGCGCTTGGGAGATAAGCGGGTTTTACCAGGCCGGTGGGGACGAATAGTCTCCGTCCGCCCATATATAAGGGATAAGGATCCACCTCCTTACCTACGCCTTCTTCCTCCTTTGCTTATCCATCTCCGCGCACTTGAGCTCCAGCGCCCAAGTCCGCAAATCTCACCTCGACCTTCTCCAGCCATGTCCGGAGCGGGAGGCAAGTGGATGGCCTCCTCCGTTATGAAGGGGCACATCGAAAGGCTGCACGACGTCGGATACCTATCCAGCGACATCGCACACCGTCTCCCCGACAAGGGGCAGCTCATCCCTACCCCCAGGCCCCATGAGAGGGTGGTTTTCCTTCCCCATTTCCTCCGCGGACTGGGCTTTCCACTTCACCCCTTTGTCTGGGGGCTCATGTTATACTACGGCCTAGATTTCCATGATCTGGCGCCGAACTTCATTCTCAACATCTCGGCGTTCATCGTCGTGTGCGAGGCCTTCCTCTGCATCCAACCCCACTTCGGCTTGTGGCTCAAGACCTTCAATGTCAAGCCGAAGGTAGTGAAGGGGAATCAGGCGAAGTGCGGAGGCGCCATGGTGGGTAAGATACCCAACGTCATCTGGCTCGAGGGCGCCTTCGTGGAAATCATCAAGGGATGTCAATCGGGGTGGTTCTACATCACCGAGCCGCGTGACCCTAAATGGGTAGCGGCCCCCGAATTTAGATCTGGAATCCCCACGCGGCTCACCTCTTGGAAGGAGAGTCGCCTGACCTGGGGCGATTCGGAGGAGCTGACCGGACTCCAAGCCCGTATCCAGAAGCTGGTGAACAAGAAGCTCAAGCTTGTCAACGTGGTCCAAGTCATGCTCATCCGCCGGATTCTCCCGTGCCAAGAACGGGCATTTAAATTGTGGGAGTTCAATCCGGCACAGCACCAAACCTTGAGCAGGCTCTTCGATACTAGGTACGAAGGTGCCTGGAAGGTGCTTTTCAAGGGCGTCGAAGCTCCTGCATCCGCTACTGAAGATCGCGGATTTCGCTCGCAGCGTCCAGCTGACGAGGTAAGTGATTCTACCCCTTTACAGGACACTCGTTTTCAATAGTTCGACCTTATGCGGGATCTAATCTCCCCTTTCCTTTGACAGGACTGGATGAAGAAGGCTGAGCAGACTATCTGTCTAGCTCCCATGCCAGAAGACCCAGTAGGTGCCCGTCTAGCGAGGTTGCTGGTTCCGGCACCGCATGTGGTGCCGGAGAAGAAGGCCAAGAAGGAGGCCACGGGTACTCGAAAGAGTTCCCGTTTTCAGGTGTCCGATGACTCCGAGGCGGATTCCGCCCCTGAGGACGAGGAGAAGAAAAAGGCCCCTTCCCCAGCGGGGGAAGGGAAGAAAAGGAAGGCCTCCCCGGCTGGGGAGACCGAAGGGTCCAAGAGGGGAAAGCCTCTTCCCCCGGACTGTTCCGCCAACGCCGGTGGCGATGACGAGGATTGGCCTTCAAGGGCCAAGCCCCGGGCGAAATCGTAATTATCCGGACTCCCGAAATGACTTCATGATTTTTCTTTTTTCCACCTGGTGTCTTTCTAACGCCGCGTGCAACCCTGCAGTCCACCCAAGGACGATCTTCCCGCTTCGTCGAGCGGGTCCTTGGGTTCGTCGGCTGTGAACAGTACTTCACTTCCGACCGCCTCCTCTCCCCGTGACACAGACGACGTCGAGGTGGGATCCCGTAGAGGGACTCATTCGGAGGAGGAGGACCCGGAGGTGGCGCAAGGCGACCTCCCGGACTTTGCGCCGGACTCCACACCGGAACCCTCAGTGGTTCCGGAGTCCGGCGGGCGGCCCCTTCGTAGGAAGGGCAAGACCGTGGCGCCGGCGGCCTCCGTCCAACCAGAGCCGCTGGATAACTTGTTGGAGGCGCTCAACGGCGCTTCCATCGAGGAAGAACACCACACTATCATGAGTGCGGTGATTCAGAAGGTTCAGCTCGCCAAGAGCGGGCTGACCGAAGCCTGCAGCAGCCTTCTAACAGGCTTTGAGGTAAGAAGTTTTAAAATATGTAATGTAATACCACATAGACAGTAGCCCCTGATGCTCGGTTCGGTGTTCTGAAAGAAAAGCCGGACTGAGGATCTAAAAAGATATATGCAGGAGTTGTAAAAATTATGTCAATATGGGATTGCAGGCTGCGCTGCTGACCTCTGCCGCATTGACTGCGGAGGTCGGTGCTTTGAAGCAGGACCTCGAGCGGACCGAGAACGAGCTCGGCCTTGCCAAGAGGCAGCTCGAGGACAAAGAAGGTGAGTAACACCGTATTAAATTTGTACCTTACATAAAAGGATTTTGGTTGCAATAGAAATAACAAGGATAACAGGGGCACTGCAGGGGGCACGAACAAGGTGGCGACCCTGAAGGAGGCCGTGTCCGCGGCCGAACGTAATGCGGCCGCAGAACGAGCGGAGCGAGAGAAGCAGGAGGCGCGTGTGGCGGAGGTGCGGCAAGAGCTCCAGGCTCTCATGGAAAAGCATGAGAGTTTGGAGCGCGACTCGAAGACTCGAGAGTCCGAGCTTGCCTCGGCTCTTGAGAGTGCTAGAGCCGCTAAGGCCGAGGCCCATAAGGCCCTCCAGGAGATTGAGGCGGTGAAGAAAATAGCGGCGGGTAAGGCATTTTTCATGCAAAGCAAGCATGTGAGTGTGAATTACCTGTTACTTACCCGGATTCGGAGTTCTCCAGGAGCGTTTGCAGATCTGCCTTGCAGCGTGTCCCATGCCGCCGCATTCTACCGGGCCGAGGAGGGGAGCTCAACGGAGAAGGTCTTCTGGTCTCAGTATGCTGAGGCCGGACATCCGGTGCCCCTTAGCGACCAACTGAAGCAGTTGGTCGAGCTCCACAAGGTAGCCGAGCAGGCCATGAAGGGCCTCATAGTCCGGCTATGGCCTGAAGAGGCCATGACTGGGAGCTACTTCGGCCTCGTGCGGCGGCTGGTGGATGAGTGCCCTTGGGTGGAAGTCATCAAGCGCTCCGCCTGCATCGAAGGTGACCGCCGGGCCCTTGCCCATGCAAAGGTGCACTGGGGCAGGCTGGATGCTGAGAGGCTTCTGACAGACGCGCCGCTGGTGGGCAAGGAGTATCGTACGCCCGAAATGTATTATAAGAGTGTCCTGAAGGGTGCCCGCAAGATTGCGGACGAGTGCCCCAAAGATGTAATATTTGAGTAGACTCGCAATGTGTTATCCAGTGCGCTGAAAACTTTGTTCATATGCGCTAAGCAATGCTTGTTTATTTAAAATATTACCTTCTGTTCGGCTGTTTATCAAATCTGAGAGATGGCAAGTCGTCGGCTTCAGCCCCCATGCCACGAGTGCTGGGGTGTTCGGGATAAATTTGAGCACTCTTGTTCCCATATTTGGGTCCATCTAGGGAGGCGCTCAACACAACGAACTAGGCAACCGGACTTATAATGCTTGAACACTCTCACTTAGCCATAGAATTCTATAATTTTAAATTTCGGCGAAGCCCCTAGTGTTCGGAAGGCCGAATTTGGGGCGCTATCCACGCCTGGGCCGGACAGTTAGTCGGCTCCTCGCTCTAAGCGGCATAAGTCTTTAGGGACTCGAAAAAAACCTCTCGAACACCGACCGGCTCTCGCCTCATCATGACGGTCAGTTTTAGCTTTCTCCACCGAGGCGTTAACCTAGCTCAACTGGGGCGCAATCACAGTGGTTCTCCCAGTGCTACCTTAGCCGATAAAACGGAACGTAAGGTACCAAAATATGGGAGCCGGGCAAACCCAACTATTGACCCAAGACATGATTCGGAGCCGATGCATATAGTGCTATAAGTTCGGGGTGCCGCACTTGTGAAAGTGTTCGGACTTGTCACACCATAATGCGGGGAACATAATCCCCTGGTGTATTCGGCCGTACCAAAGTGTACGGATGCAAAACGTCATAAATGAACATATATGTGAAAAAGGAATGCAATTATAAGCGAAAAGTGATGCATTGTTTATTCAAGGAATTCTGCCATGAGTGCAGAACGATACAAATAGTGCGGTAAGCAAGGGATTGGACTATTAGACATGTCCCCCTCCAGGGGTAGGCTGCGGAATGGTGTATTTAACAGATTTAATGCTCATAATGGAGACCACCTAAGTGTTCGTCGTAGCCTTTGTCCTTCCCTGGCTATTGCATCGTGAGTTCGGCAGATTCACCGCCGGACAGGGTCTCTGATGAATGGAGTCCTGTGGATAAAAAGAAAAAGAACGACACACTTGGGAGCCCCTGGTGTGGTTGAGCCGCACTCTGGGCCTGTCGTGGTCGTGCCCCTCCCCCAATGCCCATGGTATCTCCAGAGCGTAATGATGTACGCGGAGGGCTAGTCTTGTAATCATGCAAGGGCTAGGGTTGGGGCCGCATTGGTACGCATGCTCGGAACGTGCCAAATGGTCTTGATGTATGTTACTCCGGGCGCGTTTGGCTATGTCCGGCCGTTTAACGTCCGGGCTCGAGAATTGCCTTAAGAGGCTACTCTGTACTTCCTCCGCGAGAGCTGCCGTGTGCTCCTCCGTTCGGAGGGAGCGTTTAGTGTTTCTGTTGATCGTGATGACTCCACGAGGGCCTGGCATCTTGAGCTTGAGGTATGCATAATGCGGCACCGCGTTGAACTTTGCAAACGCGGTTTCTCCGAGCAGGGCATGATAGCCACTGCAGAAAGGGACTATGTCGAAGATTAACTCCTCGCTTCGGAAGTTATCCGGGGATCTGAAGACCACTTCCAGTGTGACTGAGCCTGTACAATTGGCCTCAACACCTGGTATGACGCCTTTGAAGGTCATCTTTGTAGGTTTAATCCTTGAGGTGTCTATGCCCATCTTGCACACTGTATCCTGATAAAGCAGGTTCAGGCTGCTGCCGCCGTCCATCAGGACTCTAGTGAGGTGAAATCCATCGACGATTGGGTCTAAGACCAATGCGGCAAACCCGCCATGGCGGATACTAGTGGGGTGGTCCCTTCGATCGAAAGTGATCGGGCAAGAGGACCATGGATTGAACTTCTGGGTGACTGGCTCCATCGCATATACGTCCCTAAGTGCATGCTTCCGCTCCCTCTTGGGTATGTGGGTTGCGTATATCATGTTTACCGTCCGCACTTGTGGGGGGAACCCCTTCTATCCTCTGTTGTTCGGCGGCCGGGTCTCCTCCTCGTCATCGCTATGCGGCCCCTTGTCATTGTTTTTGGCAATTAACTTGCCTGCCTTCTTGAATACCCAACAATCCCTGTTGGTGTGATTAGCTGGATTTTCGGGGGTGCCATGTATCTGGCAAGAGCGATCGAGTATTCGATCCAAATTGGACAGACCCGGGGTAGTTCTTTTAAATGGCTTTTTCCGCTGACCGGGTTTTGAGCCTCTGAATCCGGCGTTGACTGTCGTGTCCTCAGTGTTATCGTTGTTAATGCGGCATTTGTTTTTGTTGCGACGCGACCTGCCATTGCGGTCCTTGTAGTCCGGACTGCCAGAATTTTTACTGAGGTTGTCACTGCGGGCTAGCCAGCTGTCCTCCCCCGCACAGAAGCGGGTCATGAGTGATGTGAGGGCTGCCATGGATTTCGGCTTTTCCTGTCCTAGGTGCCGGGCCAGCCACTCATCACCGATGTTATGTTTGAAGGCTGCGAGGGCCTCTGCATCCAGACAGTCGACAATTTGATTTTTCTTTGTTAAGAACCGTGTCCAGAACTGTCTGGTCGATTCGTCTGGCTGCTGAATTATGTGGCTTAGGTCATCGGCGTCTGGTGGTCGCACATATGTGCCCTGGAAGTTGTCAAGAAATGCGGCTTCTAGGTCCTCCCAACACCCAATTGACTCTGCTGGCAAGCTGTTAAGCCAATGCCAAGCTGGTCCTTTAAGCTTGAGTGGGAGATACTTGATGGCGTGGAGATCGTCACCGCGGGCCATATGGATATGAAGGAGATAATCTTCGATCCAAACCGCGGGGTCTGTTGTGCCATCGTAGGATTCAATGTTCACGGGTTTAAACCCTTCGGGGATTTGATGATCTATTACTTCATCTGTGAAGCATAGTGGGTGTGCGGCGCCTCTATACTGGGCAATATCACGACGTAGCTCAAGAGAGCTTTGTCTGCTATGTTCGGCCCGACCGGAGTTGCTGTATCCGGCGCGACGATAATCGTCGTGGATCATGGGGCGCCCACGTGATACATAGATAGATCTTGATTGTTTTGCCTTGTCCTCCAATATGTCTCGCAAGTCCGGTGCATTCCCCCGTGGCTTCGCACTTTTCAAGCGTTGCTGGGGTACGGTTCTGGTGGAGGGCCTAGATGCCTCTCTGTCGCGGCCACGCGATGGTCGGTCTGCCGTGTTGTGCGCGGGTGACGAAGGTTTGTATGCCTCCTCCTCTAATCGGGGGAGCAACTTGTGTTTTGGGTAGCTTTTGGAGGGGCGTTCGAGTTCATGCTCTTCGGCCGCGAGGACCTCGGTCCATCTGTCGGCCAGCAGGTCTTGATCAGCTCGAAGCTGTTGCTGCTTTTTCTTTAGGCTATTTGCCGTGGCCATTAGCCTGCGTTTAAAACGCTCTTGTTCGACGGGATCCTCGGGCACGACGAATTCATCGTCGTTGAGGCTTGCCTCGTCTCCGGAGGGAGGCATGTAATTGTCATCCTCTATATCCTCGTCTGCCGCCCTCTCTCGAGGGCTGGCTTCTCCGTCCTCCTATGCTGAATCTTGCTGGAGGGGGTTGTCTTTGGCACTCTCTGGGGTGTTATTATCTCCGGTGCCGGAATCTCCATTCTTGCTGTGGCGGGATTTAGAGCGGCGCCGCTGACGTCGGCGCTTGGGCTGTTTCTTATAGGAATCTGCCTCCGCTGCTTCTTCGTCGTCTCCATCCTTTGGGATGTCCACCATGTATATGTCGTATGACGAGGTGGTCTTCCAATGCCCCGTAGGCGCTGGTTCTTGATCATCTCCGGCATCGTCGTCCATACCGTCGATGTCTTCGGAGTCGTAGTCTAGCATGTCGGTTAGGTCGTCGACAGTGGCTACAAAGTGGATGGTGGGAGGGCTTTGAATTTCTTCGTCGTCCGCATCCCAACCATCCTGACCGTGGTCCGGCCAGGGCTCTCCTGATAAAGAGAGACACTTTAGCAAATTCAGGATGTCGCCAAAGGGTGAGTGCTAAAAGATGTCCGCAGCGGTGAACTCCATGATCGGTGCCCAATCGGATTCGATTGGCAGGGGCGCAGGAGGTTCGGAGTCCGGCAAGGAGTCCGGCGCCTCGGAGTCACGAGCTTTGCAAGGGACAAGGTCAGTATTCGGCTCCATCCCCGTAGAGATTGCAGCCCCCGAGGCGGTGTCCAGCCACCTGTCCTCAATCTACGCGGTCGGCTCCGAACTATGGGTCAGAGTGGACTCGTGTGCGGCCTCCAGGGCACTATCCGGTAGCAGAGCTAAATCATGCCCACCGTGACAGTGCGGCGCGCTTGGTCGTGGCTCGAATCCATCGAAGATCAAGTCTCCGCGGATGTCAGCCGTGAAGTTTAGGCTTCCAAACCTGACCTGACGGCCAGGGCGTAGCTTTCGATCTGCTCCAGATGGCCAAGCGAATTGGCCCGCAGTGAAAAGCCACCGAACACAAAGATCTGTCCGGGGAGAAAAGTCTCACCCTGGACTACGTTGTTGTTGATTGAAGAAGCCATCAAGCCTATCGGTGATGACACAGAGGAACTCTCAATGAAAGCACCAATGTCGGTGTCAAAACCGGCGGATCTCAGGTAGGGGGTCCCGAACTGTGCGTCTAGGCGGATGGTAACAGGAGACAAGGGACACGATGTTTTTACCCAGGTTCGGGCCCTCTCGATGGAGGTAAAACCCTACTCCTGCTTGATTGATATTAATGATATGGGTAGTACAAGAGTGGATCTACCACGAGATCGAGGAGGCTAAACCCTAGAAGCTAGCCTATGGTATGATTGTTGTAATGGTTGTGTGTCCTACGGACTAAAACCCTCCGGTTTATATAGACACCGGAGAGGGCTAGGGTTACACAGAGTCGGTTACAATGGTAGGAGATCTACATATCCGTATCGCCAAGCTTGCCTTCCACGCCAAGGAAAGTCCCATCCGGACACGGGACGAAGTCTTCAATCTTGTATCTTCATAGTCTTGGAGTCCGGCCGATGATGATAGTCCGGCTATCCGGACACCCCCTATTCCAGGACTCCCTCAACCGTAGTTAAGGAAACTGACTATTGGCAAACCCCCACCTCGCCCGTCGCGTGATGGCTGAAGTTAGAGAAACGACGAGGTTGAAGAGATTGCTCTAGCACGGACTCCAAGAGATAATATCGTGTCAGATGGATGTCATGGTGGTGGCGTGTGCCGTACTCCTGGACGTGAATGCTTGTTCTGGCCCATGCCACCCTACTACTCCTACTACTTACTCCTACAATATAGTACTAGTATCGAGGATTCGAGGTGCTGGTTACGTACAGCGAACACATTAACATATGGCTACAGTAAAAACACCCGCCCGACGCGCGAAGCATGTGAAGCTAGTACAAATAGTGTACTACTATTGTTGATTGGCCTCATCCGATAACCTGTTGCAATGCACGTACAATTATGTATTTGGAAAATATTTTTTTGCCTCGTCGCACCACTCACTCAGAGAAGCGACTCCAAAGCCATTCATAAATTTAGTAAGTTTATCACAGGCATATCATTTTATTACATACAACAGGTCATCAACCCACATCGACAATGAGGATACATTATAAATACTAAAGTTTTCACCACGCAACAAATAACAAGCAATGAAATGAACTTCAACTCAACCATTCCTCGGCGTTGGAAACGCTTGCTTCGAACCACAAGTGATTCTCTAGGACGGGCCATCCATTGTCGATCTGGAGACCAACACAGGACTGATCATCCAGGCTGAAGCGGCCTACTATATCAGTACCAGGGTAGGGAACCACCCAAATGTCTGAGGTATAGACACAGTTGCTTCTCATAAATGGTAGTAACATTGTGTCAACAGCAGTTGGATCACCTTTCACCATCATTGGATAGTTTTGTCCAAGGAAGAGCGAGTTTTCTCCAAGATTATCAATTCTGTACCAGGGAGAAGGAGTTGGCGCTAGCACACTAGTATCCATCCCGAATACCATGCAACGGGTGTTGGAATAGGTCCGGAGAGTGTGACCATGGGAGACTACACCTGCTTCCTTAGCAGTAACATCATCAGTGGGTTCTATACACACAAGAAGAGGTGATCCATCCGAATTAGTTGCCAGGTGCCACAAAGTATATGGGCTCTGCTCGTCCTCATGCTCGTGATCATCACCATCGTCATCTCCCCCTTGGTTATAAAAATTTTCAAGTATGGGTGGTGGAATGTTCACAGGACCTTGGAAACACAAGAAGAAGGTTAATTAGTAAAGGGAAACTTGCTAACCCGCATGCATGTGGATGAAACAATTATAATTATGGTGGAAGACAAATGTACCGAAAGCATAAGGATTCCATGCAAAAACAGTGCCACGAGTGGTGGCAGCAAACACAAGGCCCTCGTATTGAATTGCATCAGAGTACTCATCCGTGTACAGAAACTAATTTTTGAGCAATATCCATCGAGTGAAACCACCAAGGACGGCAACAAGCTTGTCGAAGATAGCAACAACTTCATAGTTGTTGTAATTACAAGAGTGGTTGGGAACTCGAAAAATTGCTATATTCCGTAGAAGACAGTCACCATGATCGTATTTGAACGTGCGTACAATACCGGTGTGCTCAACCTCTGGGCAGTCTACTGAGATTTTTGGAAGTGGAACCCGGTCACGAGTGTACACATTCACAAGTTCCCACTCACAGTCGGACCCAATGTAAACAACCCAATCTCCATTTGCGCCTGCCCAAGCCTTGCCCTCAAGCGATGGCATCTTAACATCATACGTATCATTATCAAGCGGCATCAACTTGCACAGGGCAAGGCCTCCGTCGTGCCAGCGCCAGTCATCAAGGTCACGGCAAAGAAGATAGGGGAGATCAAACCATTCCTTGACTCTTGGGTTCCTTGTAATGATGTTATTAGTTGAGTCAAGAATGGGCTTGAACGAACCTGCCATGCTAGACGAGGTGATGACATCGCACCGATCAATGAGTTCCTCCACCACGTCATCTTTCAGATCGGGGCAAGAATAACGGGGTCGTTTCCGGCCTGTTCCCTCCATGGAGAAGACGATCGAGCAATGGCAGAAGAAAGGGTGAAGGGCTAAAGGAAGATGGAGGAGGGAGAGGAAGAGCGTGCGACAACAGTTCCAAATCGAGAGGGAAAGGCAAAGAGTCGATGGATGGTTGCCAGTTTGCCACGATTCACGAAGAGGCGCCCCGGCCTACACATCCGTTCGGAAATACTCCTACTACTCGCCGTCGTCTCACAGATATGTTGGAACAGGACCACATGTCAACGAAACATGGTGTGTAATTTCTCGTGCAAAATGCGATCTGGCCGCGTTGGCCCGAGGTGCCGCATTAGTTATCGACCTTTATTATTTTAATGGCATGCCGTTCAGTTTTTAAGCACGACTAACTGGTACTGTACGCAGAGAAAATATAAACTACTCTACCACTACTCCACCTCCAGTACTAGTAGTATAAAAAAGATATATAGGCTGGAGCTTCAGCGCTTTCTTGCCAAGGGCTGCCCACTTGCTTCTCACACTACCACCCTCTCTCCAGATCTAAAAAAGACGGGCCCTCTCTCCCTCCTCACCGGTGGTCACAGATCCGCTGGGGAAGAAAAGGACATGCAGCATTGACGCACTCGTCGTCAGCGAGCGAGGTCACGCACTGACAACAAGGTCGTCCTCTCAGACCTAGCGCCCGCACAGGATGGCCTCCGTCCCCAAGCTCGCTACTGTAGTGTGTGCGGAGGACGACGACCACGAGCGAAGCCACTTCCTGCCGACCCTCAGGTATGCTACCTCTTTTCGAACCATACCCTTGTTCTATTGCCCCATCTGCCACGTCGTTGCATGTGGATCTTTTTCCACTCCACCATCTTACCAATTTGCTATCCTCTGCTCTGCTGGCCATGTAGATGAAAACCATAATTGCACTATTAAAGGAAACCCTACTTTTTTTTGACTGTGAAGACAGTAGGAAAGGCTCCTACTGCATATATATATATCTAAAACCTCAGGGGGTATAATTACATGTGTGATTTACATACATGGGTGGTTGAGGCACCACCATGGGACACCCTAGTTTACAACATGCCTACTGTATGGACCCAAATATGGCAGATACAATATGTTGTTTGGAAGGTTTCACTCTATATCTAAGATTGTCATAGTCCAACTTAAACCTCTGTTTCCAGGAAGCAACTGATGGCTTAATTTTCCTAAAGTGGTGGTTGTTTCTCTCCTTCCAGAGACTCCAGGCCGACGTCAAAAAAATATCCATCCACATCTTTCTAGGGTGCACGGTCTTTTGATGTTTGATCATGTCAAGTCTGTCATGCTGCAAAGACCAGTTGAAGCCAAGATGTAGCCAACATTCCTGACTAAATGTGCAGTGAAAGAAGAGGTGTTCCACCGTTTCTTCAACATGTTGGCCACAAAGGAGGCAGTCGAAGTTTGTCCCAATGTTGTAGTGCCTCCTCTTGAGCATGTTTCTGGTGTTGAGGCGATCAACCAGCAGGAACCACCCGAATGTTTTGAGCTTGGGAGTACACTTTGCTTTCCATAACCAACCGAAGGCTTCATGGGCAGTTACATCTCTGAAGTAGAATCTGTAGTATGATGATGTCTGGAAAGTATTGCCGCCCCAAATACACTGCCAGGTGTCATGTTCCTCCGTAAGAGTGTTTTCGGCCACTTCAAGTTGGATGGATCGCAGCTCATCACGGGCCTGAATAGAGAGCGGGAGTTGAAAGTTTTCCTGCAGATGGGGGGACGTGAAAATGTGTTGGACCGAGACATCTTCAGAGATAGCATATGAGTAGGCTCTCGGGCAACTATCAGCATATATGGACTGGCTCCAATTATCTTTCCAAAAGAGCGTAGAAGATCCATTCCCAATTTTTATGTGCGTGACGCCGCGATATATGGGCATTAGCTGAATTAAGTCTTTCCACCAGAAGGAGCCACATGCATCATGTGCATGAGGGATGGAGTCACCATAGTAGGAATCCCAAATGAGATGTACCCAAGGGATATCATGCCTGTTGTAAAACTTGTGGAGAAACTTAAGCAGCAAAGCGTCATTCTGTAGTTTGAGGTTGACAACTCCCAGTCCACCATTTTTCTTAGGCCTGCAGACCATGTCCCAAGCCGCAAGAGAATTGCTCTTGGTCCCATCTTTGGTCCGTTTTTGCCATAGGCAATGCCTTCTGATCTTGTCTAGTTGGGCCACAATTTTTGGTGCGATGCGAATGGTACCCATAGTGAACACGATAAGAGAGGTTACCAACGAATTCATTAGAGCAAGTTTCCCCGCGTACGACATTAGAGACATAGCAGCCGTAATGTTTCTTTCTGCTTTGCAAACAAGCGGAGCCAGATCCAGCACGGTCGGACGAGTGGTGCCTAGGGGCAGCCCCAGATATGTGAACGGCATGGAACCCACTGTGCAACCTAACAGCTCAGCCAGTTCTTTGCATTTGTCAGGAGGCGTGTTAATTGGCACAAGTGTGGACTTATGGAAGTTGATTTTGAGCCCTACTGACGTGGCGTAATCCTCCAGAATTTCCTTAATCTTGGTGAGTTGTCGGGTGCAAGCTGGCAGGATGATGAGTGTGTCATCCGCGTATTGGATAACTGGGTAATCCCCGTTAGTGTCACGTTGGATTGGTAAGTCCAGGATATTATTCCGAAGAGCCTCGTTGATTGCAGATTGAAGGAGATCCGCAGCTATAACAAATATCAGAGGCGAGAGGGGGTCACCTTGTCGCACACCGCACTTGCATAGGAAAGAACTTCCTGGAGTACCATTTAGAATGACTGAGGATTTGCCAGAATTGAAGATACTTTGCATCCAGTGGAGCCATTTGTCATTGAAACCCACTTTTTTCATAATGTGGAGCATAGCCGAGTGTTGAATAGTGTCAAAGGCTTTGGCAAAATCAAGTTTCAGTAGGATAATCTCATTTTGCGAGGCTTGACACTGGTGAATATACTCGAAGGCCCACGCTAAGCAGTCATGTATGGATCGACCACGCAAGAACCCGTACTGATTACGGTGGACTATCTGCAAGATGATTTTTTGGAGACGATTGGCCAGTAGTTTGGTGATCAGCTTAAGGCAACAATTGAGCAAAGTGATTGGGCGGAAGTCATTGACCGTCTCCTGGGAGGCATTCTTTGGTATCAGAGTGATATAACCATAATTTACGCTTTCAAGATTCAAGTCTCCTCTGTGAAATTCATTGCATAAGTTGTAGAAATCATTTTTAATGATAGGCCAACAAGCTTTCAGAAAGGCTCCATTGAAACCATCCGGGCCCGGGGCTTTGTCCGGGGGCATTTCCTTAATCGCAACATCAATTTCATGCGTTGCAAACGGGGCAGTGAGGCTATCAAAGTCCACTTGGTGACGGAGCAGAGACGATAGGTTGAGTTTCATGTTAGGTTTCGAGCAAGAACCCAGCCTTTGTTTGAAGGCTTGAAATAAGATAGCTTCTTTACTTGCATGATCCTTGACGGTATACCCATTTTTAGATTTTAGGGTAGCAATGCAGTTTCGTCTGAATCGTTCCGTGGCAACAGCTTGAAAAATTTCGAGTTTTCATCGCCAAACTTAATCCAACGGATTGTGCATCTCTTCTTCCAGTACTCCTTTTGGTAACTAAGGAGTCGTAGGAGGTGTTTTTTGAGGATTTTTTTGAAGTTACGCTCAGGGATCGAGAGTGTACGTCGTTCTTCAAGACTATCCAGCTCAAGAAGGGCCTTATTTGAGTTCTCAATGGCAATTTTTAGGCGGGAAATCTTTTTGCTCCAGTGGGATAGGGCGTATCTGACAGCTTTCAGCTTTTGACAAAGGATCGAAGCTGCATTTTTGTCTTTGCCAAATTTTATGGGTTTATTCCAAGCATCCTCCACAGTCTGCATGAAGCCAAGGTGCGCAATCCAGTAGGTTTCAAACCGGAAGATCTTGCTCCGGGGGATTGTGGATTGAATGACCACGGAGCAGGGAATGTGATCAGATACAGGGCGGCCCAAAGGGTTTACCATGGTATTGGGGAAGGATGTCGTCCAGTTGAGCGAGGTGAAGAACCAGTCTAGTTGTTCGAGCAGGGGGTTGATCTGCATGTTCGACCAGGTGTAAGCCCTACCTTTAATAGGAAGTTCAGTTAAGTCTTGCTCACGGATGAAGTCGTTGAAAGTAAACATATCCTGGGCGTTTCCCCCTGGTAGGTTTCGATTGTCAGGCGATCGAATGAAATTGAAATATCCAAGCAGTAGCCAATCTTCAGTCAGCAGAATTGTCAAGTCAAACAACCATTTAGTGTAAGTATTACGCTGCTCCCCTTGACACAGGCCGTAGATGTTAACCAACGTCCAAGTATGCACATTTTGAGTGGAAGTGAAGGTGACGCCTAACGCAAATTGTTCCTCAAAGGCGATCGTACCAGAGAATAGAGCACTATTCCAGATCGTAACAATTCCCCCCGACGCTCCGACAGACGGGATATACGCAAATTTATCAAAGCGTTTTGGACAAATCAACTTGAGAGTGCTAGCATCAAACGTCTGCATTTTAGTCTCTTGAAGACAGATAATCGCACATCCACTAGACTGGATCGCATTAGATAAGGCTAAGCGCTTTTTGTCCGCATTAAGACCATGAATATTCCAACAAAGTACGTTCCACGACTGCAAAAGAGCCATTAAGCGAAGAAATAAAGCGAGGAATCAAGCTGAGGTTGATGAAGAGGTCCCCGCCGGGTCTTCAGTGAAAGCAGCAACCGTGAGCTCCTCCTCCGGGATAGCACATAGATTTGTGCCAATGGCTTGCATTGTGGCAATGTCAGTTGGAGGAGGGAGATCTTCAGGAGCCATCTGATTTGAAGCAGCAGTTGCAGGACCAGCAGAGACGGCTGTAGGAACAGTGCGCGGTTTTACCTTGGATTTAGAGACCTTGGCTTCAGACAGAGAGGTGGTGCGAAATCCATCATATTTGTTAGTACGAGTGCTGCGACGGAGAGTGGAAGTGTCAATGGGGACTGGCGCCTTTCCTTTGCGTTTATGAGCTGAAGAACCCACCGCACTGATTGTAGTTTCAGAAATGGCACTTGTTGCAATCTGAAGCAGGCCAGTCTGAGTTTCAAAGTGATGTGTAGCCAAGTCCATGAGGTGTGAATCAGTCTCCAAATCAGAACTAAAAGTGTTGGTTTGTACCACCACAGTGGCAGAATCCTCAGATTCAGTCAGCAGCACATGAGAAGCTTCCATGGAGCCCTGTGGTTCCAGCCTGGACTGATCAACAAGTGGTGCCTGGCTGTCAGAAAGTTCCTCAATGAGCACTGATGCAGTAGTTGCCGGAGCAAGCAGAGTATTTTGTGAGAATTGAATGCCAGTAGGGCCAGCAGTGACCTGAACTTCAAAGTGCATAACCTCGTGTCTGAATCCAAAACCAGCAGCCCATGGTCCCCTTGTAGCAAGTATAGGCCGGATGGCATTGAAAAGTGCAGTATTGAGTTGCTGTCGGGGAACAGGGTTGGCCAAAAGGATTTCCATGAGGGAATCGCCCTGAGCAGATAGACCAAAGCGCATACCTTGGTCATGAATGTCGACAAAGATGGTAACCACGTCAGCAGCAGCAGATGGAGCCGCCAGAGCAGCAGAAAAGGCTCCTGGAGAAGTCACTGGCATAACAAGCAAGTCGGAGACAGTGGCATCAGATTCTTTCCGAGGATGTATATTCAGAAATTCAGTAATCGCCTCATGCCATGCTTGCATAGGATTGTCAGTGACATTATTGTCAGGAACCACTCCATGCATAACAGTCAAACCCTGAGAGGCCAGCCAGGCTTGGAAGTTCATTAGGTGGGGTGGCATAGGAGGAGCTGGAGGTTCAGGCCAGGGAGCCCACTCTTGGTTGGGAGCTTCTGCATTGTTGTGATGCACAGGGTGATTGGGGGCAGCATTCTGTACCAGCCAGTTGTGAACTTGCTGCTGGTAAAGCTGTTCAGCAGTGAGTTCAGGCCCGAACTAAGGATGTGGATTGCCATCTGCGGGAGGAGGTTCTTCATTTGGAGGCAGCACATCAGGCAGCAACCCATTCCAGTCATTGCTTCTCAAAATAGTAACCTGGACCGTCCAGCAGTCTCGTGCACCTCCCAACTGCCAAACAATAAAACTCTTGGGCATGAGATTCAGACGGATAACGCGAGCTTTGATGAGCATGTACCGTCTATCCTGGCGAGGATTGTACCAATTGACAAGAGATCCATAACCCCCTAAAGCCTTGGTGATGTAGTAGTCTGTTTGGTAATCGTAAGGAAATCCAAAAAACATCAACCAAATCTCTGGGCCAAATGAGGTGGTGCGTCTGTTAAGAGCTTCATTATGCGGCACAAAGGTGATAAGCAAATCCTCCTCCTCAAGTTCTAGCGGGGTATTGACAGCCGTATCTCTCAAGAAAGAACTTGCAAAACCAAAGATTCCAATACCCAGAGGATGATCACTACATTCAGTGGTAAAAAGATGCGCTTCATGCAGCAAACCTTCAATCGCCGTTCGAACGGCAGCCCGGCGATGCAGAGGAACATATGTGCTTGCTTCCGCAATCGCCAAGAAGTCGTGGTTGAGTGGCGCAATCGGTCCGACCACCATCCCAGACCAAACCAGACGATCCGCAGGTCCAGGCTCCACTGCAAACCCAGGCGGCAGGAAGGGGACGGGGTTGAGTGGGTAGTTTGCCATGGTGGAGGTCGAGGAGGGTGGGGGCGTCAATGGCGAGCGAGGCAGAGTGATGGCATAGGTGGCAGGGGAGGTGCTCTGTGGACTGGGGCGAGACGTTTGGGCAATCGAGGTGGAAGGCGGAGCGTGAGGGGCAGAATCGGTAGGTCGAGTGGATTTAGGAATCCATTTCCACTTTTGTGCTTTCTTTCTTTGGAAACATTGCCGCGCCAAGTGTCCATAGAATCCACAGGATTGACATTGGACGGTGGTACGCTTGTGCCGATTGTAGGTAAGTGGTGGCAAAGCAGCGGGATTGACGTTGGGGATTTGTTTCCCTAGGCCAGCTCCAACCTGGTCAAGAGCAAGCATATTTGAACCAGAAATATGGCAATTGATTGCCTTGTGGTCAGGCGCCGAACAATTAATGCAAATAAGGCGTGCAAGGCAATTGGATTTTTTGTGTCCCCATTGCAGGCATTTTGAGCAGAGCGAGGCCCATTGCGTGTTAAGCTCTGTTATATCTGCCAACGAGTAGTGGGCTTGGGCCAGATCAGCCTTGTTTTGATTAGAAAGTATTGGAGGCCAGTGTTCATGTGGAGGTGCATATTTGAACGCGGACAAAAGAAAACATTGTGGCAGCGGTGGATATTGGACATTAAGTATGCATTTAAAGCTGCCCAAAAGAATGAACTCCGCAGGCTGACTGTCCACCAATTGCTCCTGTCGGAGAAAATGCTGCATTAAATGAATATGTGATTCCGCAACCGGTGATGTAGGCAATTGGCACTGCTGAATCAGTGAATCAGCCAAATTCAAATTGTGAGTCGTTTGACGAGATGAGGAAGCTTCGCAAGAATTCTTGTTGGAGAAAACCATGGTGTCAATTGGAACAATGTTGAATTTGCGAAGAACCTGAGCAGACTGTGTTATCGAGGAACCAATCA
Source organism: Triticum aestivum (assembly GCF_018294505.1). Lineage (NCBI taxonomy): Eukaryota > Viridiplantae > Streptophyta > Magnoliopsida > Poales > Poaceae > Triticum > Triticum aestivum. Next base: position 325,489,713 of record NC_057795.1, on the reverse strand, counting down.
TCGTCGGTGATCTAAGGTTGGGCTTGATCGCCACAGGAGAACGCGCTGAGATGTCCAAATGTTCTTGATCCAAATGCCAGGAAGAAGCCGAGATCGGAGCTCTAGCATACCGGCCATTAAAAAGATGAAAGTGACAAACGAAGTCTGGCCAAACTCGATCTCTCAGACCGTAGATGAAATGTCCAACTTTGTTACTTGCAACCGAAAAACGGAAGGTACGATCCTTGACCTTGGAAACATGAAATCCAGAGCTTAAACCCCCAAGACAACATTGCAAGGCAATACCAATGGATTCCACCGAGAGAGGAAAGGAGGCTAAAGAGAAAGTGACCACCAGAAAGAATTCCCTAGAGCCTTGGGAAGAGGAAAAATGGACGGTCGTGCCAAACCTGTGCCTCGCCTGCTTTGCAAGGGCTAGACCGGGAGCAAAGTCCCAATGTAGAAGCCCATCCATGATCCCTATCTTTAGAGGCCGCCATTGCTAAGGAAACCCTACTTCATGCAGACTAATCCATGTCTGGGTTGAATAAGGAAAGGAAGGGAGACTGTACTGTCCAAGAGAGTAGGCTTCAAACCCGCATCTAGGTTGAAGAGGGGAAAATCAGTAGCTAAGGAACGAGTCTCGTGTCTCTTTGTTGAAGAAGGGTAGAAAGGCATGACAACGCAATAGAGAATGACCAGGTCGATTAGTTTGTTGTCCTCACATAGGAAAAAGATGGCTAAAGAGAACAAAAATGGGACATAATCCACATATGTTGCCTGGATATTTGTTGCTCTGGGCAACCATACCTCCCTCACCACTCTGCATCCGTGGAGGTACATCGTACTGGTGCACCACTGTCCGAGTGGGCCTCCCATGCTCTTATTGCCACTCTTTTTGCTGTTAGGCCTTCCACAATGTGTTCGATGCCACAACTCTGAAAAGTATGCCATGCAGAGGATGATGCCAGATGAAATATATTTAGCACCGCCCGCACACTGTGAAAGAATTGGGCATCGATTGGGGGTCAGACCCACACATATAAACAAGTGTATATCAGCAACAGTTGCCCCACTAGCAGTGTCTTGCTCCTGGCTCACTGCCGCTTCTTCCCTTGAGCATCAGGCTTAGTTTATTGCTTTGTTGGTTCTGGCATCGGAGCAAGTAGATACTCCGGTTCCTAGAAAAAAAAGTTATGGCAGCGCTTGGGCAATGGAGAGCACCGGTGCCAAATGAAGTAAAGGTGAATTTGGCACCACTTTTGGCCTACATAGTGGAGGGCCTTAGTATAACGCCGGCAGTCAAGTCAAGCAATGCTACTGCTAAAGTGATGCCACATTTAACTAATGCCGCTCTCGGTCTAATGCCACCGATAAATTTAAGCAATGCCATTTAATGTCACTGGATTATTTCAGGGTTGGCTATTGATTGTGGATGTATTAAGGATTTTATAGCTAAGGCATTCTAATGTTGTTGCACAGCCAGTATACCAATGATGAAACTTGTTACTACCTTCAGATTTTTGCACTGTTAATGCTTATAGATTACATACCTCACTTTCATGAGATAAGTTAATTTTTTTGTACAGTGTCACCAAAATGCCAAGGCGTTGATGTCATTTTATTTTGGTTAAACTGCGCAAACAATTATGAAGACAAGAGGAAAGGTCAAGAGTGGGCACTCCCTCCTCCGGCTGTTCTCTTGATTCGTTCGATCAAGTTTTTATGTTTGATCGATTATCAAGATTGGGATAGCAATTTTTAAGGTCCCCCCGAGTTCAAAATGATATTTACCTTGGAGGTACATGGTTTGCAATTTTTTTATACTGTCATTAGTTGATAATGCTAGTTACCTTCAGGCTTTTGTATTTGGTTTAATGCTCATGCACAGCTAGTATACCAATGCTGAAACTTGTTACCTTTACATTTTGTATTGTTAATTCTTATAGAAACCTTCCAGTGCTAGAGTTCATTGAAATCTGTTCAGTAAAACCATTGTACTGTACCCTGTAATAAACTAACTACTCTATTGTTGCACTAGCCACTGGATTAGTGTATATTTGTAGTATTCGAATGGTGTTGCATTAGCGTATGGACATAAATAAAGTGTGGCAAGCTTTCTCAGATATGTGCTCAAGAAAACTACTACCTGTTTTTCTAAATACTAGACGTTTGGGTACTTTAAATTGAACTGCGAAAATGTCTTATATTAAGGAACAGAGGGTGTAGAGTTCACTCAAATTATCCCGGTAAAGCTAGTCACACTTTTGTTAAAATTAATGTTCATTATGTTATCGGAGGAGGTCTGTATGTTTGTCTCTAATGCCTATCGACTACATACCTGACATCATGATGTAATGTTAAGTCATTTCCTTTTGTACAGTGTCACTGAATTGTCAAGGCGGTGATGGCATTTTATTTTAGTAGAACTGCACAAAAATTGCTTAAAAGAAGAGGAAAGGTCAGGAATGGCTTAGTTTTTCAGAAAAAACTATGTATGCCTTCCTGACATCAACCGTTGTTGCTTTATTTATTCCTTCAAACAGGTGGTTAGAAACAGTCTTGCTACCTTTTCCCATTAAGAAATTGGAATGCTTATATTTGTGAGTCTATGCTTCAACTAGTGCCACTTTTATAGTAATCACACTTTCAATATCTATGCAAACAGGGATGCTCGATTTTAGTGGAACCGCACAAAAAGTCCAACTGGTTCAACATTAGGAGCATGTTTTTTTCCAAACCTTTATATCCAATTGGTGGCACTATGAGTTGTTCATTACGAAGGTACAAGGTTTGCTATTATCTTGCTACTCTTTTTGTACTATCATTAGATAGTAATACTAGTGGTTTGCATAGAATTTATTGGCAGGGTGGACCTACATTGGAGGTGCAGGACAGGATTCAATGATTGGATGCTCAATTTCGGTTGTAACGATTTCACCTCTTCCATCACTGCGAACATGGATATCCTTGGTCTGATGAACAATAGGCGCTATATTTATGCTCTGAACTAGCAAATCAATTCAATATGAAATTGTCTAGGGCAAAACATAAGTGTATCAGATTGTCCAGTGCAGAACATGACAGATGCTAAGCGGAAGAGACATGTTTAAACCAAAAATACAAGGTGTGGTATATGTTTACTAGCTGCTTGATATTTGTGCAGACAGAGATGTCTGCCCGTTGCTATTTGGCAAACAAACAAAGTGTCCTCAATTTTGGTTGAACTGCACAAGAGAATAGTATAGTCACTGCATGCAGTGCCATTTGAAAATAGACACAAAGATTGGATAGTCACTTCATGGACTGCAGAAAAGTAGTACTGTACTATTTACTGGCCAACACTAGGTGCTTCATTGCTTTGGTCTGATTATACAATGGGCATCATTTTGCCTAAGTTAAAGTTTGTATTCCGAAAATAGTCTCACGGTGTGATCGAGAGAAGACCAAATCATATTGCAGTGGATGTTCCTCCATCATGTGTGGTTCATTCTCATGGTTCCAGTTGTTGGTGAAACCACTTATGTTTGGAAGAGGAATTGTAGACTTCACAAACAAATTTGTCTTTCAGTCTGTACTGAATGTTGGCCAAGAGAAGCATCCATGTTAGTAGGAAGAACAGATGTTTTTTCTAGATCTTTGCTTTTGGAGCTACATATTTGTATATGATCTGTGAATCATTGAGATGCATTAACATGTTGATCTTATGTATGGGAATCGTACTAATTAGTTTAAGTTGCGAGCAAGATCCGAAGTGGCTGATCTTTGCTTTTGGAGCTACATATTTGTATATGATCTGTGAATCATTGAGATGCATTAACAGTTACTTATTTCTGTTCGCTCAGTGTTTACAAGTTACTGATCGATCACTAGCTAGCCTACAAATGCGCTCCTAGCAGTTTTATTTGTGACGCAAGATGCGAAGTGGCAGTTTTTTGAATAAAATGCCTACCTCTGAAGAAACTGACAAGCTACACTATCGATCCTACATGGATAAAAATGCCTACCTCTGAAGAAACTGACAAGCTACACTATCAATCCTACACGGATAAATAGCGGATCACGCATGTAGTACCTCCTTTCCGGTTTGCAGGGCTCAATTCAAGAAATGACCTACTTGATCCTACACGAATAAATATCGGATCACGCACGTACTTGTTGGAAATATGCCCTAGAGGCAATAATAAAAGCATTATTATTATATTTCCTTGTTCATGATAATTGTCTTTATTCATGCTATAATTGTGTTATCCGGAAATCGTAATACATGTGTGAATAATAGACACCAACATGTCCCTAGTAAGCCTCTAGTTGACTAGCTCGTTGATCAACAGATAGTCATGGTTTCCTGACTATGGACATTGGATGTCATTGATAACGAGATCACATCATTAGGAGAATGATGTGATGGACAAGACCCAATCCTAAACATAGCACAAGATCGTATAGTTCATTTGATAGAGTTTTCCAATGTCAAGTATCTTTTCCTTAGACCATGAGATCGTGTAACTCCCGGATACCGTAGGAGTGCTTTGGGTGTACCAAACGTCACAACGTAACTGGGTGACTATAAAGGTATACTACGGGTATCTCTGAAAGTGTCTGTTGGGTTGACATGGATCAAGACTGGGATTTGTCACTCCGTATGACGGAGAGGTATCACTGGGCCCACTCGTTAATGCATCATCATAATGAGCTCGAAGTGACCAAGTGTCTGGTCAAGGGATCATGCATTATGGTACAAGTAAAGTGACTTGCCGGCAACGAGATTGAACGAGGTATTGGGATACCGACGATCGAATCTCGGGCAAGTAACATATCGATTGACAAAGGGAATTGCATACGGGGTTTGATCGAATCCTCGACATCGTGGTTCATCCGATGACATCATCGAGGAGCATGTGGGAGCCAACATGGGTATCCAGATCCCGCTGTTGGTTATTGCCCGAGTGCCGTCTCGGTCATGTCTATGTGTCTCCCGAACCCGTAGGGTCTACACACTTAAGGTTCGGTGACGCTAGGGTTGTATGAATATGAGTATGCAGCATACCGAATGTTGTTCGGAGTCCCGGATGAGATCCCGGACATCACGAGGAGTTCCGTAATGGTCTGGAGGTAAAGATTTATATATAGGAAGTCTTATTTTGGTCGCCGGAAAAGTTTCGCACTTTATCGGTATTGTACCGGGAGTGCCGAAAGGGGTCCGGGGGTCCACCGGGGGGGTACACATGCCCCGGGGGGCCACATGGGCTGTAGGGGGTGCGCCTTGGCCTATATGGGCCAAGGGCACCAGCCCCAAGAGGCCCATGCGCCTAGAAGACTTGGAGAGGGGAGAGTCCAAAGAGGGGAAGGCACCTCCGGGGTGCCTTGGGGAGGATGGACTCCTCCCCCCCTCTTGGCCGCACCCCTTCCTTGGAGGAAGGGGCAAGGCTGCGCCCCCCCCCCCCTCTCCCTTGCCCCTATATAAAGGGAGGGGAGGGAGGGGCAGCCGCACCCATAAGCCCTGGCGCCTCCCTCCTCCTGCAACACCTCCTCCTCCTCCCGTAGTTGCTTAGCGAAGCCCTGCCGGAGTTCTGCTGCATCCACCACCACGCCGTCGTGCTGCTGGATCTTCATCAACCTCTCCTTACCCCTTGCTGGATCAAGAAGGAGGAGACGTCATCCGCTCCGTACGTGTGTTGAACGCGGAGGTGTTGTCCGTTCGGCACTAGGTCATCGGTGATCTGAATCACGGCGAGTATGACTCCATCAACCCCGTTCCATTGAACGCTTCCGCATGCGATCTACAAAGGTATGTAGATGCATCCGATCACTCGTTGCTAGATGAACTCATAGATGGATCTTGGTGAAACCGTAGAAAAAATTTTAATTTTCTGCAACGTTCCCCAACAGTGGCATCATGAGCTAGGTCTATGCGTAGTTCTCTATTGCACGAGTAGAACACAATTTTGTTGTGGGCGTAGATCTTGTCAACTTGCTTGCCGCTACTAGTCTTATCTTGCTTCAGCGGTATTGTGGGATGAAGCGGCCTGGACCAACCTTACACGTACGCTTACGTGAGACCGGTTCCACCGACTAACATGCACTAGTTGCATAAGGTGGCTGGCGGGTGTCTGTCTCTCCCACTTTAGTTGGAGCGGATTCGATGAAAAGGGTCCTTATGAAGGGTAAATAGAAGTTGACAAATCACGTTGTGGCTTTCACGTAGGTAAGAAAACGTTCTTGCTAGAACCCTACTTCAGCCACGTAAAACTTGCAACAACAATTAGAGGACGTCTAACTTGTTTTTGCAGCAAGTGCTTTGTGATATGATATGGCCAAAGTTGTGATGAATGATGAATGATCTATATGTGATGTATGAGATGTTCATGCTATTGTAATAGGAATCACGACTTGCATGTCGATGAGTATGACAACCGGCAGGAACCATAGGAGTTGTCTTTATTTTTTATATGACCTGCGTGTCATTGAGAAACGCCATGTAAATTACTTTACTTTATTGCTAAACGCGTTAGCCATAGTAGTAGAAGTAATAGTTGGCGAGCAACTTCATGGAGACACGATGATGGAGATCATGATGATGGAGATCATGGTGTCAAGCCGGTGACAAGATGATCATGGAGCCCCAAGAAGGAGATCAAAGGAGCTATGTGATATTGGCCATATCATGTCACGTTTATTATTTGATTGCATGTGATGTTTATCATGTTTTTGCATTTTGTTTACTTAGAACGACGGTAGTAAATAAGATGATCCCTCATAATAATTTCAAGAAGTGTTCCCCCTAACTGTGCACCGTTGCGACAGTTCGTTGTTTCGAAGCACCACGTGATGATCGGGTGTGATAGATTCTAACGTTCACATACAACGGGTGTAAGACAGATTTACACATGCAAACACTTAGGTTGACTTGACGAGCCTAGCATGTACAGACATGGCCTCGGAACACAGAAGACCGAAAGGTCGAGCATGAGTCGTATAGAAGATATGATCAACATGCAGATGTTCACCGACGTTGACTAGTCCGTCTCATGTGATGATCGGACGCGGCCTAGTTGACTCGGATCATGTTATACTTAGATGACTAGAAGAGGGATGTCTATCTAAGTGGGAGTTCATTGAATAATTTGATTAGATGAACTTAATTATCATGAACTTAGTCTAAAAATATTTACAATATGTCTTGTAGATCAAATGGCCAACGTAGTCCTCAACTTCAACGCGTTCCTAGAGAAAACCAAGCTGAAAGATGATGGCAGCAACTATACAGACTGGGTCCGGAACCTAAGGATCATCCTCATAGCTGCCAAGAAAGATTATGTCCTACAAGCACCGCTGGGTGATGCACCTGTTCTCCCTACAGAACAAGACGTTATGAATGCTTGGCAGGCACGTACCGATGACTACTCCCTCGTTCAGTGCGGCATGCTTTACAGTTTAGAGCCGGGGCTCCAAAAGCGTTTTGAGAGACACGGAGCATATGAGATGTTCGAAGAGCTGAAAATGGTTTTCCAAGCTCATGCCCGGGTCGAGAGATATGAAGTCTCCGACAAATTCTTCAGGTGTAAGATGGAGGAAAATAGTTCTGTCAGTGAGCACATACTCACTATGTCTAGGTTACATAACCGCTTGACTCAGCTGGGAGTTAATCTCCTGGATGATGCGGTCATTGACAGAATCCTCCAGTCGCTTCCACCAAGCTACAAGAGCTTTGTGATGAACTTCAATATGCAGGGGATGGAAAAGACCATTCCTGAAGTATTTGCTATGCTGAAATCAGCAGAGGTACAAGTCAAGAAGGAACATCAAGTGTTGATGGTGAATAAAACCACTAAGTTCAAGAAGGGCAAGGGTAAAAAGAACTTCAAGAAGGACGGCAAGGGAGTTGCCGCGCCCGGTAAGCAAGTTGCCGGGAAGAAGCCAAAGAATGGACCCAAGCCCGAGACTGAGTGCTTTTATTGCAAGGGAAGTGGTCACTGGAAGCGGAATTGCCCCAAATACTTAGCGGACAAGAAGGCCGGCAAAACAAAAGGTATATGTGATATACATGTAATTGATGTGTACCTTACCAGTACTCGTAGTAGCTCTTGGGTATTTGATACCGGTGTAGTTGCTCACATTTGTAACTCAAAGCAGGAGCTGCGGAATAAGCGGAGACTGGCGAAGGACGAGGTGACGATGCGCGTCGGGAATGGTTACAAGGTCGATGTGATCGCCGTCGGCACGCTGCCTCTTCATTTACCTACGGGATTAGTTTTAAACCTCAATAATTGTTATTTAGTGCCAGCTTTGAGCATGAACATTGTATCGGGATCTCGTTTAATTCGAGATGGCTACTCATTTAAATCCGAGAATAATGGTTGTTCTATTTATATGAGGGACACGTTTTATGGTCATGCTCCTATGGTGAATGGTTTATTCTTAATGAATCTCGAGCGTAATGCTACACATGTTCATAGTGTGAATACCAAAAGATGTAAGGTTAATAATGATAGTACCACATACTTGTGGCACTGCCGCCTTGGTCACATAGGTGTCAAACGCATGAAGAAGCTCCATGCATATGGACTTTTAGAGTCTCTTGATTATGAATCATTTGACACGTGCGAACCATGCCTCATGGGTAAAATGACCAAGACTCCGTTCTCGGGAACAATGGAGCGAGCAACCAACTTATTGGAAATCATACATACTGATGTGTGCGGTCCAATGAGTGTTGAGGCTCGCGGTGGCTATCATTATGTTCTCACCCTCACTAATGACTTGAGTAGATATGGGTATATCTACTTAATGAAACACAAGTCTGAAACCTTTGAAAAGTTCAAGGAATTTCAGAGTGAGGTTGAGAATCAACGTGATACGAAAATCAAGTTTCTATGATCAGATCGTGGAGGGGAATACTTGAGTCACGAATTTGGCACACACTTAAGAAAATGTGGAATAGTTTCACAACTCACGCCGCCTGGAACACCTCAGCGTAATGGTGTGTCCGAACGTCGTAATCGCACTCTATTAGATATGGTACGATCTATGATGTCTCTTACCGATTTACCGCTATCTTTTTGGGGCTATGCTTTAGAGACTGTCGCATTCACTTTAAATAGGGCTCCGTCGAAATCCGTTGAGACGACACCGTATGAATTATGGTTTGGGAAGAAACCTAAGCTGTCGTTTCTAAAAGTTTGGGGATGCGATGCTTATGTCAAGAAACTTCAACCTGAAAAGCTCGAACCCAAGTCGAAAAAATGTGTCTTCATAGGATACCCTAAAGAAACAATTGGGTATACCTTCTACCTCAGATCCGAAGGCAAGATCTTTGTTGCCAAGAATGGATCCTTTCTAGAGAAAGAGTTTCTCTCGAAAGAAGTAAGTGGGAGGAAAGTAGAACTTGATGAAGTATTACCTCTTGAACCGGAAAATGGCGCAACTCAAGAAAATGTTCCTGAGGTGCCTGCACCGACTAGAGAGGAAGTTAATGATAATGATCAATATACTTCTGATCAAGCTTCTACTGAAATTCGAAGGTCCACAAGGACACGTTCCGCACCAGAGTGGTACGGCAACCCTGTCTTGGAAATCATGTTGTTAGACAACGGTGAACCTTCAAACTATGAAGAAGCAATGGCGGGCCCAGATTCCAACAAATGGCTAGAAGCCATGAAATCCGAGATAGGATCCATGTATGAAAACGAAGTATGGACTTTGACTGACTTGCCCATTGAACGGCGAGCCATAGAAAATAAATGGATCTTTAAGAAGAAGACAGACGCGGATGGTAATGTGACCATCTATAAAGCTCGGCTTGTCGCTAAGGGTTATCGACAAGTTCAAGGGGTTGACTACGATAAGACTTTCTCACCAGTAGCGAAGCTAAAGTCCGTCCGAATCATGTTAGCAATTGCCGCATTCTACGATTATGAGATATGGCAAATGGACGTCAAAACGGCATTCCTTAATGGTTTCCTTAAGGAAGAATTGTATATGATGCAGCCAGAAGGTTTTGTCGATCCTAAGAATGCTGACAAGGTGTGCAAGCTCCAACGCTCGATTTATGGGCTGGTGCAAGCATCTCGGAGTTGGAACATTCACTTTGATGAGATGATCAAAGCGTTTGGGTTTACGCAGACTTATGGAGAAGCCTGCGTTTACAAGAAAGTGAGTGGGAGCTCTGTAGCATTTCTCATATTATATGTAGATGACATACTTTTGATGGGAAATGATATAGAACTCTTGGACAGCATTAAGGCCTACTTGAATAAGAGTTTTCCAATGAAGGACCTTGGAGAAGCTGCTTATATATTAGGCATCAAAATCTATAGAGATAGATCGAGACGCCTCATAGGTCTTTCACAAAGCACATACCTTGATAAGATATTGAAGAAGTTCAATATGGATCAGTCTAAGAAGGGGTTCTTGCCTATGTTACAAGGTGTGAAATTGAGCTCTGCTCAATGTCCGACCACGGCAGAAGATATAGAAGAGATGAGTGTCATCCCCTATGCATCAGCCATAGGTTCTATTATGTATGCCATGCTGTGTACCAGACCTGATGTAAACCTTGCTGTAAGTTTGGTAGGAAGGTACCAAAGTAATCCCGGCAAGGAACACTGGACAGCGGTCAAGAATATCCTGAAGTACCTGAAAAGGACTAAGGAAATGTTTCTCGTTTATGGAGGTGACGAAGAGCTCGTCGTAAAGGGTTGCGTCGATGCTAGCTTCGACACAGATCTGGATGACTCTAAGTCACAAACCGGATACGTGTATATTTTGAATGGTGGGGCAGTAAGCTGGTGCAGTTGCAAGCAGAGCGTCGTGGCGGGATCTACATGTGAAGCGGAGTACATGGCAGCCTCGGAGGCAGCGCATGAAGCAATTTGGGTGAAGGAGTTCATCACCGACCTAGGAGTCATACCCAATGCGTCGGGGCCGATCAAGCTCTTCTGTGACAACACTGGAGCTATTGCTCTTGCCAAGGAGACCAGGTTTCACAAGAAGACAAGGCACATCAAGCGTCGCTTCAACTCCATTCGTGAAAATGTTCAAGATGGAGACATAGAGATTTGTAAAGTACATACGGACCTGAATGTAGCGGAGCCATTGACTAAACCTCTCCCTAGAGCAAAACATGATCAACACCAGAATTCCATGGGTGTTCGATTTATCGCAATGTAACTAGATTATTGACTCTAGTGCAAGTGGGAGACTGTTGGAAATATGCCCTAGAGGCAATAATAAAAGCATTATTATTATATTTCCTTGTTCATGAAAATTGTCTTTATTCATGCTATATTTGTGTTATCCGGAAATCGTAATACATGTGTGAATAATAGACATTAACATGTCCCTAGTAAGCCTCTAGTTGACTAGCTCATTGATCAACAGATAGTCATGGTTTCCTGACTATGGACATTGGATGTCATTGATAACGAGATCACATCCTTAGGAGAATGATGTGATGGACAAGACCCAATCCTAAACATAGCACAAGATCGTATAGTTCGTTTGCTAGAGTTTTCCAATGTCAAGTATCTTTTTCCTTAGACCATGAGATCGTGTAACTCCCGGATATTGTAGGAGTGCTTTGGGTGTACCAAACGTCACAACGTAACTGGGTGACTATAAAGGTATACTACGGGTATCTCTGAAAGTGTCTGTTGTGTTGACATGGATCAAGACTGGGATTTGTCACTCCATATGACGGAGAGGTATCACTGGGCCCACTCGGTAATGCATCATCATAATGAGCTCAAAGTGACCAAGTGTCTGGTCATGGGATCATGCATTACGGTACGAGTAAAGTGACTTGCCGGCAACGAGATTGAACGAGGTATTGGGATACCGACGATCGAATCTCGGGCAAGTAACATATCGATTGACAAAGGGAATTGCATACGGGGTTTGATCGAATCCTCGACATCGTGGTTCATCCGATGACATCATCGAGGAGCATGTGGGAGCCAACATGGGTATCCAGATCCCGCTGTTGGTTATTGCCCGAGAGCCGTCTCGGTCATGTCTACGTGTCTCCCGAACCTGTAGGGTCTACACACTTAAGGTTCGGTGACGCTAGGGTTGTATGAATATGAGTATGCAGCATACCGAATGTTGTTCGGAGTCCCGGATGAGATCTCGGACATCACGAGGAGTTCCGGAATGGTCCGGAGGTAAAGATTTATATATAGGAAGTCTTATTTTGGTCGCCGGAAAAGTTTCGCACTTTATCGGTATTGTACCAGGAGTGTCGAAAGGGGTCTGGGGGCCACCGGGGGGGCTCCACCTGCCCCGGGGGGCCACATGGGCTGTAGGGGGTGCGCCTTGGCCTATATGGGCCAAGGGCACCAGCCCCAAGAGGCCCATGCGCCTAGAAGACTTGGAGAGGGGAGAGTCCAAAGAGGGGAAGGCACCTCTGGGGTGCCTTGGGGAGGATGGACTCCTCCCCCCCTCTTGGCCACACCCCTTCCTTGGAGGAAGGGGCAAGGCTGCGCCCCCCCCCCCCCTCTCCCTTGCCCCTATATAAAGGGAGGGGAGGGAGGGGCAGCCGCATCCATAAGCCCTGGCGCCTCCCTCCTCCCTGCAACACCTCCTCCTCCTCCCGTAGTTGCTTAGCGAAGCCCTGCCGGAGTTCTGCTGCATCCACCACCACGCCGTCGTTCTGCTGGATCTTCATCAACCTCTCCTTCCCCCTTGCTGGATCAAGAAGGAGGAGACGTCATCTGCTCCGTACGTGTGTTGAACGCGGAGGTGCTGTCCGTTCGGCACTAGGTCATCGGTGATCTGAATCACGGCGAGTACGACTCCATCAACCCTGTTCCATTGAACGCTTCCGCACGCGATCTACAAAGGTATGTAGATGCATCCGATCACTCGTTTCTAGATGAACTCATAGATGGATCTTGGTGAAACCGTAGAAAAAATTTTAATTTTCTGCAACGTTCCCCAACAGTACTAGTATCTCCTTTCCGGTTTGCAGGGCTTAATTCAAACCTCTCACCAACCAAGGTACTCCCTCCGTCCGGGTTTATTAGTCCCGTGAGCAAAGCAGCAAGACCAAGGCATGGCAATAATTAACGGCATGCAGAAGTTTAAGCCTAATTAATTCCAGCGATTTAAGTGGCTGCATGCGTGCCCTCGGCTGCGACTCATTGCATGCTGCTTCGCATACTGCCTGCGAGCGATTCTGAGTGCCTGCATGCAGCCGGCCGTAATTAAGGCAGCTAAGTGAAGCAAAAAAAGATACGCTTTAATTGTTGCGGGCTTTTTAAATCCATGGAATCATTACTGACAAGGAGGGAGATGATTCGAGTTCACTCGTTTGACCGCCATGCCGGCGTGCGACCCAGACGGGACGGGACAGCACAGTCATAAATTCAGTTTCTCTAGTTTTCCACGGCAAGCTGGCGCGCTAAGCCATTATGCATTGAATTCCGATGATCGTCGTGCTACCTTCCCCCTATAAGTACTGTTTCTCGGCCTTCTCCGGTACCACCGTGACCCAACTCGCCATATCCTCATGAGCCCCCACCGGCCCGACGTTGCTCGCCACGTCCGCCATGCCCCCGCCCGTCCGCGGTAGGTGACGCCGGAGGCGGTCACTGCCGGAACTAGTGTTCGGTTTTTCACCGGAAGGTAGATGGAGGGAGGAGGCATTCTATCTGTCTTTAGATGGCAATGCGGAGATCGAGGAGTTGTTGGAGCACGACCGCATGGCGGAGGAGCAAGAGTTGTTGGAGCGCGACCGCCTGGCGGAGGAGTAGCATATCGCTGATTTGTGCCGCCAGCGGGACATGGAGCAGCAGCGCACCGACGCTCTGAGTCGCGAGCAGAGCGCCCACAACTGGGCCGACTACGTGGAGGCCGGCGCCCGACAAATAGCCCTGGAGGCTGTCGGGCATGCACGCGTTCGCGACGCTGATTTTTACTACCAGCTCGTCAAGTGGGTTTCCCGCTTGGAATCCGAAGCTTCGGTGGACCACACCGGCGTGGAAAGGGCCAACGCGCACGAGCAACGCGCCCTATCGCACCTCTTGCAAGTCCGAGGCGAGGCACAGGACGCCGGTGCCGACGTTTAGCGTGTACCATAGATGGCGGCCGACATCGTCTAGTTACCTAAGAGTAAGTTAGTACTTGTACGCTACTAGAGTATTAGTGGGAGTAGATAGTTAACTTGGCTATGATGGTTGTCAACGTGGAAGTTCAGTACTCTATATGTGGATCAGACCTGTTACTTTGCTCTGAATGTTGAACTTTCTGTTTGAACGTATGGAATGGGCTGCTATCTTTTTAAATGGGTTGTATTTGTCCTCCACGGGTTTAAGGCTGGCTTGTGCGCCTAGCAAGTTGACACGTACACAATCAGGAGATGATTGTACATGGAGAGGATGACAGTAGGGACCCGCCAAGGTCATGGCAGTATGCAAGCAAGTGCCTCCTTATTTCAAGCCAATAAAAAATGGCTCCTCAGTGGATTTCTGACATCTGGGTCCTATGCCATTGTCAACGTAGTCAATAAATGAGAGAATTGCACAACGAGCGGCTGACACCAGGGACCCAGCAGCTCGCCCAGTTATTTTTGTTTTGGGTTAATTTGATAAATGCCACTCCAAATCTGGTGTATCCGAGAAATGCCACTTCAATTTCCAAACTTTGAAAAATGCCATTTCATGCCATTTCTAGTGGCATTTTTCAAAGTCTGGAGTGGCGTTTTTCAAAGTTTGCAAACTGCAGTGGCATTTTTCAAAGTTTGCAAAAATTGCAGTGGCATTTTTCAAAGTTTGGAAATTGCAGTGACATTTTTATGAATCGCCATAATTGGAGTGGCATTTATCTAATTTGGTTTTGAGACGGAAGCAAGGTGTCAACTGGGCTGTGCGGGACACTCTGGCCTGTCTAGACAGCCTTTTCTTTTATGTTTACCACAGACCAGCCCAGTAGTTTTTTTTCTTTCTGAAAATGGCTCGCCCAGTTTTTTTGTGATTTGTCAAGTAAGTCGCTTTATCAGGCCTGTTGGGCTGGAAATCTTTCAAGACGAGGAGAGCTTCATTCGGCTGGCCGAGAAAATGGCCTATCAGTAATGAGAAATGGGTTGTACATTTGTAAAACACATCAAACTGGCAATTAGTTTCAAATATCTTTTTTTCATTTCGAGATTTTAAATTGCATTGATTTTTATGCGTGGACAATTTATTGGATTTTATATTGATATACATTTATTTTTAAAATCAGTCTGAATGTGACTCGAAATTTCGGGATTCAAAACAGTTCAGACCGCACCGACATATGCAAAATTTCGTATAATTTTTTAACCGTGGCCACAATATGGGCTGTAATGCTAACAAAAAGAATATGGGCTCCAAAAAACTCGTAAGAATTAGCAAATGGGCTATAAATTATTTGAAATAATGGCAGATGGGTTGTATGCTGTTTTCCACAGATTTGAGGCTTTCCACAGATGGCATGTATACTGTTGGATGTCCATCCAACGGCCGTCGTGCTTCTTCAATCTCTGCTCTTCCTGCTCCAGCCGCTCAAACAAGAGCCGGCGGGACCGCCTGCTCCCTCCTCCCCGCGGCCGGCTGTGCTACCGCGCAAGCCTCACTGCCCCATCGTACTCCCATCGCTGGCCTAGCCATCCCTCTACTCACCCACAGTCCCACACCTGCTGTTATTCTCCGGCGACGGCAAACGAACCAGTAAACCCTCGTACAGTCGTACTCCCCTCCGCGTGGGAAACAACTGCCGAGTCTTCCCTGACTCCGTGTCGTTCCCTTCCTAGGCCTCTCCGTCGTCCATCGCCCTGGTGCTCTCGGCATGGCGTGGTCAACGTGGTCAACGACCGACATGCATCTGAAGTGGACTGTACGTGGAGAGGCTGACAGCTGGGTCCACGACCGCACGCAAGGAAATGCCTCCTTATTATGCGCAAAATAATGATTCCTCCACCTGACATCTAGGACCCACCGAAAGGGCCTCTATATTTCGCGAAAAAAACGTTACTGCCGCTGACAGCTCGGACCCACCAGCTATATCTTCGCACGCAAGTAAGTGCCTCCTTATTACGCACAAAAAATGAATACTCCCCCTGCTAGCTGGGACCCAGTATAGTGGGTCTACTAAGTTGACGAGGACGAAGGGCTTTGTCAACTTAGTTAATGTGCACGATTCTAGCTTGACTGACCGTACAATGTCCATCCAAGGGCCGTAATGCTTCTTCAACCTCTGGTCTTCTTGCTCCAGCCGCCCAAAGCAGCGCCGGTCGTGTCGCCTGCTCCTGCCTCCCGTGGCCGGCTGTGCTGCCGCGGAGGCCTCACTGCCCCCATACTACTCCCACCGCTAGCCAGGCCATCCCTCCACTCCACTCACCCACACCCCCTATTATTCTGCGGCGACGGCAGCGCAACCGAACCAGTGAACCCTCGTACTCCTCTCCGCGTGGGCATCCACTGCCGCGTCTTCCCCGGCTCCACGTCATCCCCTTCCTAGGCCTCGCCGTCGTCCACCGCCGTGGTGCTCTCAGCGCGGCGTGGTCAATGTGGTCAACAACTGAATTCCATCGGAAGAATACTGTACGTGGAGAGGCTGACAGCTGGGTCCACGGCAGCCGCAAGGAGGTGCCTCCTTATTATGCGTAAAATAATTATTCCTCCACCTGACAGCAGGGACCCACCGGACGGGCCACCGGTATTTCGTGAAAAAAACGTTTGCCCCTGATTGTTGGGACCCACCCGACGGGCCACCATATTTTGCGAAAAAAACGTTCCCCCTGCTGTCAGCTCAGACCCACCGGAAGTGCCTCCTTATTACGCTCAAAAAAATGAATACCCCCTGCTAGCTGGGACCCACCTTGGTGGGAGGCTGACTTGTGGGCCTACTAAGTTGATGGGGACGGAGGGCTTTGTCAACTTAGTCAATATAAACGATTCTAGCTCCAGTGATCGTACGATGTCCATCCAATGGTCGTAGTGCTTCTTCAACCCCTGGTCTTCTTGCTCCAGCCGCCCAAAGCAGCGCCGGTCGTGCCGCATGCTCCTGCCTCTCGTGGCCGGATGTGCTGCCGCGGAGGCCTCACCGCCCCTACTATTCCCACCGTTGGACAGGCCCTGCGGCGACGGCAGCCTCACACCGCAGCCGAACCATTGAACCCTCGTACTCCACTCTGCGCGGGCTTCCACTGCCGCGCCTTCCCCAGCTCCCCGTCGTCCCCATCCTAGGCCTCGCCGTCGTCCACCGCCCTGGTGCTCTCGGCGCGGCGTGGTCAACGTGGTCAAGGAACGACTTCCATCGGACGTGGACTGTACGTGGAGAGGCTGACAGCTGGGTCCACGGCCGAAGCAAGGAAGTGCCTCCTTATTACGCGGAAAATAATTATTCCTCCACCTGACAGCGGGGACCCACCGGACGGGCCACCGTATTTTGAGAAAAAAAGTTTCCCCCTGACTGCTGGGACCCACCATCTACATCTTCGCACGCAAGGAAGTGCGTCCAGGCAAAAAAAATGATTCACCCCCCTGACTTCTAGGACCCACCAGCTACATCTTCGCACGCAAGGAAGTGCCTAATAGTCGGGACCCACCTGGTCGAAGCGTACGTAGCATTGTCATTCTGGTCGCGAACGTCTATGTACATATATACTGGTCGATGTAGAGGCACGCACGTGCCGTAGTAGAGGCGCACACGTGTCGTAGTAGAGGCGTGCACGTAGCATGTACACGTACATACAGCGGCCAGGGTGCAAGAAAGAAAATACGGCCACGTACGTACATACGGGCAGGGTCTCGAACGCCTACTCGCGCACACATACATGGCTGGGTCAGAACGGAGAAACAGCGTCGTCGTCGTGTTCATGGGGAGCCAACCAGCTGGGTCAAAACGGAATGCGTGGTCGTGTTCATCAGGAGGGCTTGGACGGAACAGGCGATGGAAACGAGGCCTAGCGTACCTCAGAACAGAGGAAACGGACCTCCTATGTTCGAAACAGGGTCATGTTGATCAGGAGGGGTGTGGCGTACCGCAAAACGGAGGAAACGGGCCTCCAACGGTCGAAACGGGGGTCCTGTTGATCGGGAGGGGTGTGGCGTACCGCAAAACAGAGGAAACAGACCTCCTACAGTCGAAACGGGGGTCCTGTTGATCGGAGGGGTGTGGCGTACCGCAAAACGGACGAAAGGGACCTCCTACGGTCGAAACGGGGGTCCTGTTGATCGGGAGGGGTGTGGCGTACCGCAAAACGGACGAAACGGACTTGTGTTGGAGCGCTACGGTCGAAACGGGGGTCCTGTTCATCGGGTGCGGTGTGGCGTACCGCAAAACGGGACTCCATGGGATACTGTTCATCTCCACCGTCGACCTCCTCCAGCCTCCACGGGCTACCGTCGACCTCCTCCAGCCTCCACGGGCTCCTATTCATCCAGCCTCCACCGCGCGCTACTCCACCGGCTACTGTTCAACCACCCCTCCACGGGCCCCCCTCCATCGTCTACTGTTCATCCAGCCCTCCACCATACCACGGGGTCCTGTTCAACCACCCCTCCACAGGCACCCCTCCACCGTCTATTGTTCATCCAGCCCTCCACACCATGGGGTCCTGTTCATCCAGAGGCAACACCACCGCTCACTGTTCATCCAGCCCTCCACCATACCACGGGGTCCTGTTCAACCACCCCTCCACAGGCACCCCTCCACCGTCTATTGTTCATCCAGCCCTCCACACCATGGGGTCCTGTTCATCCAGAGGCAACACCACTGCTCACTGTTCATCCAACCCCCCCCCCCCCCGCAACGCTCACTGTTCATCCAATCGATCGGCTTCAGTTAGCAGCAGTAGCGAAGGAATCGCTCGATCGGGTTCAGTTAACAGCCATCGATCGATCGCTCGGGTTCAGTAATGTGTAGCCTGCAGTGCAATCGCTCGGGTTCAGATAGAGCCCAACGCCTCGCTCGGGTTCAGTTAGAGCCAACGCCTCACACACACGCGCGTACGTGTACGAGAGAAACACGCATCGCTCAGCCCCCGACCTCCCACCGTAACCGGGAACTCCCCGAAATTTTCCTCGCCCTCGCTTCTACCATGGTTTTTTCCGTCATGGACGGCCCAAAGAATGTCATGCAGCTGCGTCTCCGGCCCGCCCAGGACAAAAAGCCCATTTTCTGTCATGATTTTTTGTCATAGAAGTAGGAGCCCACCACATCTATGATGATACCGGGTTTCGTCACAATTATTGTCATAGAAGTGTCATATGTAGGACAGAAAAAAAATTGTTCGGCCCAAAATGTCACGGATGTGTCTTTTTTTTGTAGTGTTGGTGGGCATTGGAGCGCACAGCCTTATTGATGATCTTGTCGGGCCCGTAGGAGGAGAGCAGCAGCAGGAGGAGCCACTAGGGGCCACCCCCGACACGCTGCCCCCATCGACTACGCCAACCAGAGGGGCGTCCCTAGCAAGGGCACCCACCGAAGAGCCCATGCGCATGGAGGAGGAGGTGGCGGGCACAGGTGCTGGTGACCCTATCCGGCAACGGACATTGCCGGGGAGGGGGATGCATCCTTCCCACTTGACGTGGGTAAGTTACTCGCCTCTGCCCATTGCCATCGTCACCTTGATTTCTTTCGTTTTCTCTGTCTTGTATTCTTTTGATTTTCGCCTTGCCTCACTCCCCTCTTTTTTTGCTTCAGATCCTCCCCTAGTAAACCAGGCGGATGTCAACACTCTGATCATGGAGAACACCAAGGACGCCGAGGCCGAGGCCACCAACATCGCTGCCCAGGAGGCCGCCAGGGGATCCGCTGGGGAGGCCGGCAAGGGCGCCACTGAAGAGGCCGCCACGGGGCCCGCCAGGGAGGACGGCAAGGCTGTTGCCGAGGAGGCCGCCACGGGGCCTGCCGCGGAGGCCGGCGAGGCCGCCGCTCGAGAGGCCGCCAAGGATCCTGCCGGGGAGGAGATGCATAATGATCAGCCTTCCTCCTCCTCAGCCTCTACCCGAGCAGTTACTTGAAAGTTGGAGATGATCTTTTCGTCAGCATCCCAGGAGCGGCAAGCACCACGGCGCCAACCGAGGGGGAGGTCTTTGATGAGGAGATCCTCATTGCTACCGGGCTCCAGGTTGTTGACGAACCGAGCGTCGGCAGTGGTGGTTCCAAACAGGACCAACTCCTTCAGGCCATGAGCGCCAACTTCCACAAGCTCCAAGCCCTCCATCGGGCTCACAAGGAGAAGGTGGATTCCGGGATGGAGGCCATGGACAAGGCCGAGGCAGACTTCCAAGAGCGCGTCACTCGAATGCAGGGCTGGTTTGCCGAGGCCCGGCAAGATCTGAGGGCCGCCTGGGACTAGCTGGATGAGCGCCGGCGCGAGCTCCTCTTGAAACAGGCCGACATCGAGAAGGCTCAAGAGGAGGCGAAGATGAAGGCCGCCAAGGACGAGTCTGACCATACGCAGCGTTGCATCTCGCTCGATGCCCAGGAGGAAGACTTGGTTGCTCGCAAAGCGGCATTTGCCGCCACGCTTCACACCAAGGACGAAGAAATTGAAAAACTCGTCGCGCAGCGGACTCAATATCTGATGCAGAAGCACCAAGAGGCACTTGATGCCCTGACCCTGGACCGTGCCGGCAAGCTGAAGGAGGCCATCGAGCGTGCTGAGGCCGCAGAGACCGCCAGGGTAGAGCTGGCCGACAAGGTGAAGAAGCTGGAGGTGGACCTAGCAAAGCTCGACAAAGAGCTCTCCACACTCAAGGGCGATAGAGAGAAGACTCTCTACAACCTGGCGGAGCTGCATACCACCATATCTGACAAAACCAAGCTGCCCTCCAAGGCCGACGATTCCATTGCTGATCTAAAGCTGAAGCTGGATAGCCAGGAGACGATGCTCTCGGAGTCCCAGGCTCATGAGCAGACCCTGACCAAGGAGCTCGCGGACGAGCAGCTGCTGCTGCGGACTGCCGTCACTTCCCACAATGAGCTCATGGTCAGTGTGAAACTTTGGACCAGCCGCCTTGTGGACATCGCGGAGAAGCTCACTGCACAGCTATCTGCCATGGGCATGCCAAGTTTCAGGTTCTCCCATGAGGCGAACGTGACTGACAGTGCCAGGTTGACTCTGTTCTTCAAGCGTCTCCTTGACGCCCTGAAGTTGCTCCTTGTCGAGCTTTGGATGTAATATAACTTTTGTAACTTAAGTTAGAATCGTGGCAATTTTGAATGTAATATAACTTTTGTTGTGCCTTGAACTGATTGAATGTTATCTTCCTATTTAGTTCCTCCTTGTATGTTCTGCACCGAACACTTGACTAGATAGGCTTGTCGGCGCATGCACCCCTTGCCGCAGGCGCTAGAAGGACGGATGCTAAGCAACCTGCAGAGGGCGTCGATACCAACAAGTTACTCCCTCCGTTCGGAATTACTCGTCCAAGAAACGAATGTATCTAGATATATTTTAGTTATAGATACATCCATTTTATCCATTTTTGTGACAAGTAATTCCGAACGGAGGGGGTACCTTGCTGCTCTTGGCGCAGTCACTGAACTGTCGAGCGGACTCGAAACAGAATAGGGGCGTTGTTGATTATGGCAAGGTACCCTGCCATCCTTAGCAGAGCGCAGCACCCAAACTGTTGAGCAGACTCGAAACAAAACAGGGGCGTTGCCAATCGCAACAGGGTTCCTTTTGCGTGCAGGTTCTTCATACAATTACCATAACCATCGAGGAAGATAACCTTATAAAAAAGCAAGAATTACTCATGGTTTGGCATGACTTAGCTCTAAGTTGTTCTGCGGGTCGCCGTCGCGGCTGCAGACAATGCCACTCGCCTGGCTTCTCGTACCAGGGCGGCGCAGACGATATTGATCTCCTTCACCACTGGCATCCGCCTCATCACCCGTCTGCGTGGGCACAAGCGGAGCGGCTTTGGACAGGCCGATCGCCGCGGTCGTCTTCTTCTTCGGCACCATGGCAATGAAGAAACTATTGTACTAACTAACTGACCAGATTCCCACAGCTAGCCCCCCCCCCTACCTGGCGCGCCAAAGATGTCGGGGAAAACGAACACCTATGGGGTCACAAGGATCCCTTCTATGTTCGGTGGGGGATTACCTGCATGAAGAGCAGGTCGAGCTGTTAGCACACAGGGGATTTTACCCAGGTTCGGGCCGCAAAGATGCGTAATACACTGGTCCTGCTTGTGTGGATATATGTGTTCTTGAGCTTTTGAACTAGCTACGATGTGAGCACGGTCCAAAAGTCTGAATCCCCTCTCTGTATGCCTTGGGCCTTCTTTTATACGTAAAGAGGTTGCCATAGTGGCACACAGGAGGTGGCAAGCTATAGTGTACGAGCTTCAAACGCATTTAATGCACTGCCTACGTGCCCTCTTGCTTTATCGGGGACGGCAACAGAAGCCTTCCTGTATGTCGCCGCTCCTCCATGTTTCGACACGCGTCCAGGCCGACGAGGCATGCGGTGCCATGCTGGCTAACTAGCTGCTGTGTTGGCGTGATGGTAGAGCTTCCACAAAGATCTGCATGCCGCCATGGAGGCGCCTGCTTAGTTGGCACGCCGATCGTCGCACTGGAGTGGTGGTGAGGTGGCGAACCCTTGCCGGGCGCGGGTCTGGCCACGGCCCAACGATCGTCCCCGGCAAGGGTCTTGCCAGGGGTCTTCATCTTCTGGTCCCACATGGCCCATGGGCTATCAATCTTTATGAGGATCTGCATGCTACCAAGCATGTGTTCTCGGATCTCGGTCTTAACGTTGTCGATGGTGCCAGTGCTCTCAGCCCCAAGGGTGATGGGCTTGCTGGTGCTGCACAGGTTGCCCCAGCAAGGGTGTTGCACAAGTTGCCCTGGCAAGGGTGTTGTCGGGGGAGGTCCAGCCTACCTTCTGCTCCTTGTTCTTCGAGTATCTGTCTTGGTAGTCTTCGGGTTTTGTCTTCCTCTACCTCGCCAAGCCCCGCTGCTGGTGTGGTTGCGACTGCCCGTGCACTAGTAAGGGGTACAAAAGTACCTATACTTTTGTACATTGACACCCCTACAAGGTCCAATTTCTAAGCGACTACAGCACTATTCAAGTCGAACATATGGTACAAGTTTCCTTCAAGATCGGAGCATACGAAGACACTTTGGAGTGTGATGTCATTTCGATGTTCGTTTGCCACCTCCTTCTTGGACGTCCATGCTAATTTGACCGAGGCATCATCCACAACGGGCGAACGGATCACTATAGCTTCAAGATGAAAGGAAAGGAGTATGTGCTGCGACCTATGTCTCCAAGTCAAGTGATCGCCGACAAGTAAGCCACCCATCATGGAGAGAATAGTGAGAGAGCGAACCACCAAAAAGAGAGTGAGCGCCACAAGCCAAAATCGAGTGCCTCCACGATGAGCGATAAGAAAAACTTAGTCCTATTTTCTACCAAACGTGAGATGAGAGAAGTGTGTGAGAACCCATCAAGTGTTATGCACTATGTCCTCTTGTGCAAGGATGGGGCAACTATAACTAACACCTCACCCAATCTACCTCTAGTGTTGTCTTCTCTTTTGCAGGAATTCCAAGATGTTTTCCTCGACGAGCTACCTCCGAGACTACCACCCCTTCAAGGCATTGAACACTGCATCGACCTCATTCCTGGAGCACCTCTCCCTAACAAAGCACCCTACCACATCAACCCCGAGGAAACCAAGGAGATCCAACGGCAAGTGCAACAACTCATCGACAATGGCCATGTACGAGAGAGCTTGAGCCCATGTATCGTATCGGTAATCCTTGTTCCTAAGAAAGATGGCACATATGCATGTGTTCGGATTGTCGTCCCATCAATGCTATCACCATTAGATATTGTTACCCCATTCCACGCTTAGATGATATGTTAGATGAGCTTAGCGGAGCCACCATTTTCTCTAAGATTGATCTTAAGAGTGGCTATTACCAAATCCGCATACAAGAAGGTAATGAATGGAAAACCGCATTTAAGACCAAATTTGGTTTATAGGAATGGCTTGTTATGCCAGTGGGTTTACCCGAAGCACCTGGTACTTTCATGAGAGTCATGCATTTTGTTCTTCGACCATACATTGGTGTATTTGTTGTGGTCTATTTTGATTATATCCTTGTCTTTAGCAAATCCCTCAAAGATCATGTCACCCATCTTAGAACTGTGTTGCAAACCCTTAGAAAAGAGCGACTTTATGCTAATATGGACAAATCCTTTTTGGTGTTGACAAGCTTGTTTTCTTGGGTTTTGCGGTATCTTCTAAGGGTGTGCATGTTGATGAATCTAAGATCAATGCTATTAAAACTTGGCCACAACCAACCAACTTGCAAAAAGTGCGAAGTTTCCTTGCCCTAGACGGTTTCTATCATTGATTCATTAAGGACTTTAGCACCATTGCTTCTCCTTTACATGCTTTGAGTAAGAAGAATGCACCTTTTGTTTGGGTACCATCCCAAGATACCGCATTCAATGAGCTTAAGAATTTGCTTATGCATGCTCCTTTGCTTGCATTACCCAACTTTGATCAACCATTGGAGATACATTGTGATTCTAGTGGGTATGTCATAGGAGGTGTGTTAATGCAAGAGAAGCGCCCCATAGCTTACTTTAGTGTGAGAAACTTTCCGGAGCGCAACTCAATTATCCCATATATGACAAAGAGCTTTATGCTTTAGTGCGAGTTTTGTGCGAGTGGGAACATTATCTTCGCCCTCATGAATTCATCATCCATACCGACCATGAAACTCTCAAGTATCTTAAGGGTCAAACTAAGTTGAACAAGCGTCATGCTAAGTGGAGTGAATTCATAAAGTCTTTTCCTTATGTCATCAAGTACCTTAAGGGAAAAGAGAATGTTGTGGCGGATGCGCTTTCCAGCAAATGCATGCTTGTTACTAAAACTAGAATTGAATGTCATTGGTTTTGAGCACATAAAAGACTTATATGCGCATGATCCTACTTTTGCTATTACATATGCCAAATGTTTGATGCATACATCTTGGGAACGCTATTACCTCAAGGATGATTATCATATGAGAGCTAACAAACTATGTATCCCCGAGTCTTCTCTTCATTTGTTACTTTTGCAAGAGGCTCATGGAGGAGGACTAATGGGACACTTTGGACGCGACAAGACATTCGCCACGCTCTCCAAGAACTTTTTTTGGCCCAAGATGTTCCACGACGTCTCATGCTTCATCAACCGATGTTCGACATGTCGCAAAGCTAAGTCAAAAGATCAATCCCATGGTCTCTATATGCCACTTACAATTCTATATCACCCATGGGAAGATATTAGCATGGATTTTGTGCTTGGTTTGCCTTGAACTAGAAATAGCAAAAAAATTGTGTTTGTTGTTGTGGACCGATTCTCTAAAATGGCTCATTTTATCCCATGCAACAAGATAGACAATGCTTCACATATTGCAAATCTTTTTTGTAGGGAAATCTTGCGACTCCATGGAGTGCCAAAGACGATTGTCTCAGACCGCGACGTCAAGTTCTTGAGTTACTTTTGGAAGACTCTATGCGCCAAGCTCGGAATCAAGCTCTTGTTCTCCTGGGCATACCATCCTCAAATCGATGGCCAAACGGAGGTGATGAACTGAACGCTCTCCACTCTACTATGTGTGTTGATCAAGAGGAACATCAAGGAGTCGGAAGAGTGTCTACCCATCACCGAGTACTGTTGGGGAACGTAGCATGCAATTTCAAAAAAATCCTACGATCACGCAAGATCTATCTAGGAGATGCATAGCAACGAGAGGGGGAGAGTGTGTTCATGTACCCTCGTAGACTGAAAACAGAGGCATTATGTTAAGGCGATTGATGTAGTCGAACGTCTTCATGATCCAACCGATCTAGCACCGAACGTACAACACGTCCGAGTTCAGCACACGTTCAGCTTGATGACGTCCCTCGAACGCTTGATCCAGCAGAGGGTCAAGGGAGAGTTTCGTCAGCACGACAACGTGATGACAGTGTTGATGATGTGATCCGCGTAGGGCTTCGCCTAAGCACTGCGATGATACTACCGGAGGAGTAAACGGTGGAGGGGGGCACCTCACACGAATAAGAGAATAACTATTGTGCTTTGGGGTGCCCCCCTGCCCCCGTATATAAAGAAGGGGGGAGGAGGCGGCCGACCTAGAGGGGCGCGCCAAGGGGGGGTCCTACTAGGACTCCCAGTACTAGTAGGATTCCCCCTTCCTTTCCGGAGAAGGGGGGAAGGGGAAAGAGGTGGAGGAGAAGAAGGAAAGGGGAGCCGCGCCCCCACCCCTAGTCCAATTCAGTTTGGGCTTGGGGGGCGCGCGCCTCCACCTGGCCGCCGGCCTCCTCTCTCCACTAGGGCCCATGAAGGCCCAATAGTCCCCCGGGGGGTTCCGGTAACCTCCCGGTACTCCGAAACTTATCTGGTACTTCCCGAAACCATTCCGGTGTCCGAATGTAACCTTCCAATATATCAATCTTTACCTATCGACCATTTCAAGACTCCTCGTCATGTCCGTGATCTCATCCGGGACTCCAAAAAAACTTCAGTCATCAAAACACATAACTCATAATACAAATCATCATCAAACGTTAAGCATGCGGACCCTACGGGTTTGAGAACTATGTAGACATGATCGAGACACATCTCCGATCAATAACCAAATACATTGTTCCCTTTGTCATCGGTATGTTACTTTCCCGAGATTCAATCATCGGTATCTTCATACCTAGTTCAATCTCGTTACCGGCAAGTCTCTTTACTCATTCCGTAATGAATAATCTCGTAATTAACTCATTAGTCACATTGCTTGCAAGGCTTATAGTGATGAGCATTACCGAGAGGGCCCAGAGATACCTCTCCGATACACTGAGTGACAAATCCTAATCTCGATCTATGCCAACTCAACAAACACCTTCGGAGACACCTGTAGAGCATATTTATAATCACCCAGTTACGTTGTGACGTTTGATAGCACACAAGATGTTCCTCCGGTATTCGGGAGTTTCATAATCTCATAGTCAGAGGAACATGTATAAGTCATGAAGAAAGCAATAGCAATAAAACTTAATGATCATTATGCTAAGCTAATAGATGGGTCTTGTCGATCACATCATTCTCTAATGATGTGATCCCGTTCATCAAATGACAACACATGTCTATGGTTAGGAAACATAACCATCTTTGATTAACGAGCTAGTCAAGTAGAGGCATACTAGGGACACTATGTTTTGTCTATGTATTCACACATATACTAAGTTTCCAATTAATCTCTCCCTAATAATAAAGCACGGATTGACTTTGTCGGGTTCACCGTCACAATACGCTTTCTTCTCATGTCATAATACGCTTTTACGATTTATAAAGACAAAATCGTAATATAAACGAGGTGGTACTAATCTGGGTTCGCACGTCCTTGTGGAAGCTCCTTCCGTCGCTCGGATGGGCCTGGCTTGGCTGCGCGTGGACTAGAGAGAAGGAGAGAGGGGGGTCGGAGAGAGAGAAGAGAAGGCGGGGAGGCTGGGTGCGGACGGATGAGGAGAGGAGCCACGGAGGAAAAGGGGGTGCCTGACTGCGCAGGATATCGGCCTCCTGACGGCGCGGATCCTCGGATTATAGGCGGAGGCGGCTGGAGCATCATAACAGTGTGCAAGAACTAACGGGAGGGAGTCCAGAGCGGAGGACCACTGGAGGCGGGGGGCGTCCATAGCCGCGTGCAGCAGAGCCAGCGGCTCGGGCGAGCTGCGGGAGGGCGCCAGGAGTGGCGGGGCAGCAGCGCGAGGAACGACGCGATGGTGGCGCGGTCTGCCTTGCCGTCTAGAGCGGGGGAAGATGGCGGCACTGGCGGGACTAGCAGTTGATGGCGCTGGCGGGACTAGTAGAGGTGGCTCTCGAGGGGAACGAGGGAGAGTGGGATCATGGAGGAGGACGAGGGGATTGGATTAGGGTTAAAGTTTAGGTGGGCCGCTGGTGGGCCGATTGCAGAGCAGACCGAGCTGCTAGGCTGCGCTGCTGCTCTTCTT
The DNA here is from genome assembly GCF_018294505.1 of Triticum aestivum. Classification (NCBI taxonomy): domain Eukaryota; kingdom Viridiplantae; phylum Streptophyta; class Magnoliopsida; order Poales; family Poaceae; genus Triticum; species Triticum aestivum. The sequence goes on along the minus strand of NC_057795.1, from coordinate 325,461,743 downwards.
CTTATTTTCTTTTACAAAAAAGGATATGAGATAGAGAGGGTTAGGGGATGAATATGTGCAAGGGATAAATTTTCTTTCCTTGAAATATTTTTTTTGCGGGGATCTTCCTTGAAATATGTGTGACCCAAGAAAACTGGTTGTCGGCATGATTTGGCAATTAGATTCCAAATCATCTAAATTTAATTAAAATGGGTTTGAAATAGGCCTAGGTTTTAGAAGTGTCCAAAATTTATGGAAATTTTGGTGGAGCTTGGATAAATACAACAAGAGTCAGTGGCAATGTTTGGAGAGCAAACTTCAACTAGTAAATGCATAGGATTTGGAGAAGTTTGGAACGGAAAAAGAAAGCACTTAAATTTAAAATATAGAAGGGGTGCTCATATTAAATTCTGAAGATGTTTATAGTTTTTAAAAAGGTGTGGTATATTAAATGGCACGATGACATGATGCAATGCAAAAATAACATAGGGCAAACAATATAATAATTATATTATGACAAGAAATCTAGAGAACCAGTCTAGATTCATGAAATCACTTTTATGGCCACGTGAAAAAATAGAAAAAGACACCTAAAATCTTGAACCATGTGAGATATTTTTTTCCCGTTGCAACGCATGGACTCTTTTGCTATGTATATTTAGACATGAATTATATTGAATCATCAAATATATATAGGCTCCGTTGCAACGCATGGGATTTTTTGCTATCTTTCCCTAATAATAAAGCACGGATTGACTCCGTGGATTCACCGTCACAATACGTTTCTTCCCGTGAATTAACGCTTTCAGGGTTTTTTCTTCAACACGTCTATATTTATTTTTTATATCCAAAGTGGTACTAATCTATATATATATCCCCCGTTGCGTTGTTATTTTCGTCCGCCCCGTTTAGGTGATATTTTTTGTCCTATATATGTTGCCCACTTGGAGTCTTTTCGTTCGCAAGCACTCCCGGTCTCCCCGCTCATGTTTGTTTCCTACACGAGACACCAATCTCCACAACCCTGGCTGTCGTCTCTAACCCTCCAATAAATACTGGCTCATGAAAGAGAAGGCAAAAGGTGGATCCGGCGGTAGAGCTGGACTAGAAGATGGAGCCATCGGACGAGAGGAGGCATACGATGAGGAAAATTCCACAGGGTGCTTTGTCCCTCCTGCCGCCCGTGAGCGAAAAGGGTGGAAGAGGAGGGCTAGGCGGCAAACCTTGGGAGTAGTTGAGAAGCAAGTCTCAGAGCCCTGTGGCGCTTTCTGGCAATGCTCAGACCGTCCGTCGCCTACGCGCCCGCCTAATCTTTCGAGGGAATTAGTATTTCCCGATTGGAGAGGAGGAAGAAGGGAACACGAGGATGAGACGTCCGAGACGTCCGTTGTCTAGCAGCAGATGGTGGGTTTGACGAGGACAACGGCTGTGCTGGTGTGCCACATGCGTCCAGTAACTGTGTCTAGCGAGCGTGACGTGCGAAGCGCGCTCATGTGCACCACTCGGGCGGCAAAGCATGCTGGCCGGCTGCATGTGTCTCCATCGTCATGTGTGTGGCGTGTGTCCAGCGTGTTGGGCTTGGTGTGCGTAATTATCTCATGGTCTGCTCTCTACACAAGCCACGGTCCTTCGGCATCAAGAACAACATGCATCAGGAAGGAAGCATCCGTGGGCTTTTTTTTGTTCGCTTCAGTGCTCTGGTACGCATCTCTAATTGTATGGTTGCATAGTAGGGGACGAGGGGTGGGCTGTGACTTGAACATATGATTTGGTCATCTTGATGTCATTTGTGAACTAAATTGACTATATTTCTTTGAGTTAAAAGAAGCACGGAATAGATATAGATAATAAACATAGGAAGTAACATGAGGGAGAATTCAGAGTCATAGCTTCAGTTCAGGGTATCGAGCATATATTTTACAAATTCTTTTTTTCATGGAATATATTTACATATTCAATTCAAACCCAGGAAGCATCAAACATTTAATATGAATTCCTCCAAGAAAAGATAAGTGTCTATAATTTTTTCCTAATAAAATACGTTTTGACGCGAGTTCCACACAAAAAAATATTTCCTAACTAAAAAATATGAGCTGATTATGCTTGCTGCATTATTATTTTTGAATAGATTCTTACTGCAACTATCACACTCGATTGGTTAGCTTGCTGCGGCTATTAATTTAGATTTGTTGATATTGCTCTTTATTTCATGTTCTACTTTTAAATTTTAGAATGTATCAGTAGTTATCTAAAGAATGAATTAACAATAAAGTTACGCTCTTCAGTCAGATCAATTTATTGGGAATCATAGCCATGCATGTCCCGATCAACGATCCATCCATTGTCTTATGGCATAGTTGCTTGACCTGGCCCACTCATAGGAACTGTTGTTTTTTTCCCGTTGCAACGCATGGGCATTTGTGCTAGTACAATTCTAGCATGAATAATAAACATTTATCATGATATAAGGAAATATAAATACCAACTTTATTATTGCCTCTAGGGCATATTTCCTTCAAGTATGCGTACAACCGAGCAAGAAATTCCACTACCGGCAAGTCCCCCTTCGAGGTTGTCTACGGTTTCAACCCGTTGTCCTCATTGGACATTCTTCCTCTACCACTACAAGAGCGCATCAACATGGAAGCGAGTGCAGGAGTGAGCTACCTCAAGAAGATGCATGAAGATACAAGGCACACAATCGACCACCAAGTACAACGACTCGCAAACAAGCTCAAGATCAACAAGCAACCCATGATATTCGATGTTGGAGATCTCGTCTGGCTACACCTTCGCAAGGAACGCTTCCCCAATGAACGCAAGTCCCAGCTTCTACCTCGAGCCAACGGACCCTTCAAGGTACTAGCACGCTACAACAACAATGCATACAAGATTGATCTCCCACGCGACAAGTACAACATGAGCGATGTCTTCGACATCAACGATCTCTCTCCCTTCCATAGTGATGAGGCTTTTGATCCCAGGTCGGATCTTTCCCAAGAGGGGAGATGATGCGGAGCATCCCAAGGTCATCCCCATGGACCTACCTACGTCTCCCACGACACCACTTGGACCAATGACAAGATCTCGAGCGAAGGCTATCGAAGATAAGGTGAACTCGCTCCTCTCTGAACTACCACTCTCTACCTATGAGACATGGATGCTACCTCAAGCGGGGACCCTATGTGTGATCAGGTACTTGGAAGAAGGACAGGGAACAACTACACCAAACGGACAAGACGGCGTGGTCACCAAGTACAAGGAGCGAGAAGAGAAGCAGCGTGGAAGTCTCCAATCGTCGGACGACCGACCCCGATCGAACGACCGACGCCTGAAGCTCCAGCCAGCCGAACAAGCCTAAGCCAGCGGACACTACAGCGGTCGGACGTCCGATGTTCATCGGACGACCAACACCTCCCAGCGCCTGGATGATCGAGCACCACCAAACGACCGGCACCACCACACCTGATCCAAAACATCAAAAGTATGGAAGCCCCCGGATGACCAACGTACCGGATGACCGACCGCAACCGGACGTCCGACAAAGCCCCGACAAAGCCAAAAGATCGGAAGTCCGACCCTTCTCAGACGTCTGATCCCTCGAGAGCCTCGGGATGACCGATGACGGTCGGACGTCCGACGCCTGTATATCGGCCATGTGTTGGGCTGAAGCCCACTTACCCTTTCGTGACACTATACTATAAATAGACCTCCTCCTCCCTCTTTCTAGGGTTAGCAATGGTTTAGCTCATTTGTGAGATAGAGCTTTGCTCATCCATCCAGATCTACTCCATCGAGAGAGACCGCTCCCTCTTCGGAGAAGATCCACCTTGGATTCAAGACCCCTTCATGGGAAGACACTTCAAGACCTCCTCACGAAGATGAACTAGTTACCTCTTTTATCGTCCTTTATTGGATTTGGATCTTGTATCTCTTTGTGTTTCGAGGATATAGCACATGTGTAATCGAATCTTGTTGGTTTGAGTGATTTCTCTCCTCGTGTTTTCCCCTCGTGTTCCTCGTGTTCTTCGTAGGGTCCTCTCCAATCGTGAAAGATCGGGCATCTAGGGTTCCACCCTACATCAGTAGTTGTTCGGGTCAGCATCTTGTTCGATGAAGAGTGGATTCGAAGAAGTAGTTGGCCTATCCATCATCTCAAGCAACATATGTAAGTGGAAGAAAGAAAAGAACTATACCAAATGTACCTTATCTGATGTTGAGAATGAATCAATGATCACTCGATAATGTACAAGGAAATAGCACAATTTGTACCGGATCCGATGTTGAGAATGAATCAATTGTGTGCACACGGAAACACACACATGGAAAGATAAATGGGGTCGTGCAACCAAAGAACGAGCTCAAAATGTGGAATCCACGAAAAATGCTTTTGTTGCGCAAGGCTATAGAGACGCTAACACGATTGCTCAATAGGCGGAAACGAGAGTTGTGCACAACCTACAAAGCAAAAATGCAACGACTTCTATCCCAAGTATGCTATATTTATGGTGTTCCGGTGATATGATCCAAGATGATCGAGTATGACAATCTTAATGTAGTATGATGTTATGGTTCTTGCTTAAAAGCTTTTTGGCTCTTTCTCTTTTGATCTCTTTCTTTGGCCACTTATGCAAAACTTCACAAACCAAGATAGCAATTGTGTATGCGGGAACAAGGATGTTGCACTAGTGATGATACCAAGATGGCATAGAATGTATGCAATGGGAAAGACGATCGCTAATGTGCACAAGTAACGTTGCCGACAATACTCAAATGGCTAGTCTCGATAGGTAAGTGACACAAAGATGGTCTCGGGGGGTTAACAATGCAATGGCAAGGGAGTACACAAAGGTGTCGTCGAGGTTACCGTCCCTTGCTTATGGAGGATGGTGTCAAGGTGATGGAGTGGTTGATGTCGATGATCAAAATGAGCGGTGGTGATGTCGATGTTGAACCAATCCTAGTTAGCCAAAACACCCTAGAAAACAGAGAACCACAACTCAAATTCTCAAAGAACAAAATGTGTCCAAATTGTCGGAGGTTGTAGCGGTTAAGTGATGGTGGTTGCGGAAGGCGGTGGTTGTATGCAAAGATGCAATGAGGGGTTATTGGAGTGGCGGTGCGGAAGTAGTGGTGGTTGAAAATTTTCGGATGAAAAAAATCGGTTTCGTCAGGTTTTGTCGAACGACCGGAGGTCGTCGGGCGTCCAGTAGCTACCGGATGTCCCGTCTCTGGGCGGCTGCAGGATGAACTCAAGAGGTCGTGGTGGAGAGGGAATTGGAGGTCAAAATTGGACGAATTTCGCGGATGGAATTGAGAAAATATGGGGGAAAGCTAGATCCACTCATGGCAAAAGAAATCCATGGATCAAATCCAACAAAACTTCATCAAACCAACAAATCACAAAAAAATTGGTATGGCTATTTTTGTGGAAATTTTCGAAATTGGACAAAAACACACAAATTAGGCTAGAAAACGGGGGTAGGGACTCCAAATTCGTGATCAACATTGGCTCATGATACCAAGATGATGTAGGGTGAAACCCTAGAGGCTGATCTTTCATGATTTGGAGGGGATCCCATGAAGAACACACGAGAGGGGAACAAGGGGGAAACACTCAAATCAACGAGAACGATCACACATGTGCTAGATCCATGAACATAAAGAGTGATACATGATCCAAACACAACAAGGGATGATACAAACGATAGGTAGTCCTTCCCGATCCGTGAGGATACAGGGTCTTGAATCCACGAGGGGGTCTTCCCTTTCGGGGCCTTGAATCCACTTGGGATCTTCTCTGTGGAGGCCTCAATCTCTAATTAAGTATGTATCAAGTAGATGAGCAAAGCTCTGTCTCAAAAACGAGTTAAGCCAATGTTAACCCTAATAAGAGGGAGCGGGAGTATATATAGTCTAGGGTGTCGAATGAGTACATGGACCTCAGCCCTAGTCACTGTGCACAAACAAGCGTCGGACTTCAGGAGGGTCTCGGATGTCCGGTAGCTCGTGAAGGTCCGGTTGTCCGGAAGGTGTCGGTCATCCGGAGGGCTTAGACTTCCATTAATTTCTCTTTTGTTGGGTGGCAACGGATGTCCGGAGGGCAGCGATCGTTCGGGCGCTAGGAGGTGTTGGACGTTCGGTCCGTGTCGGTCGTCCGGACACTGTAGCACTCGCTGACTGAGACTTGGGCTGGCTGGAGCTTCAGGCGTCGGATGTCCGGCGTGGTCCGGTCGTCAAGTGGCTCTGGTTTTTTTGGCAGCTCTTCTTATTGGTTCTTGTACTTGGTGTCCTCGTCGTCTTGTCCATTGGGTGTAGTTGCTCCGTGGCTTTCCTCTAAGTACATGATCACACATAGGGCTCCGCTTGAGGTAGTAGCCATGTCTCATATGAGGAACGTGTAAGTTCGGAGAGGAACGAGTTCACCTTAGTTTCGATAGCCCTTGCTCAAGCTCTTGTCATTGGTCCATGTGGTGTTGTAGGAGACGAAGGTAGGTCCATGAGGATGACCGGTGGGATGCTCCACATCATAATGGCAAGGAAGGAAAAGTTTATGGCATAATGGATACCTTCATCACACTTAACCTTTCACGAAGTCAGGGGTAACTGGCCGTGCTTCGGGTTGAAGATGGTCTCAAAGGATGGATGATCGTCGTTGATGCGGAATGTCATTGTGGTCGATGGAACAATACAAGTGTCCAGTGGTGGATGACGATGTAATCGTCCCTAAGTAGCCGAAACACCTTAGCAGACTCATATCACAACTCAAACAACCACAAATGCAAAAATGCACAAAATAAGATGGATTCAAATGATGGTGAAACCAAGATGCGCAGCTTGGGCACGTCGCTAGCTTTCCAATGAGCCAAAGAACACCCAAATCAGAGTTCAAAAGTGGGAGATATGACCGAAAACGTGAAGTGTGCGTGGTTGTACTACAGGGGGGCGTGTGCACGGGGTCAAAGGCCCGTGGTGTTGGGGAACGTAGTAAATTCAAAATTTTCCTACGATCACGCAAGATCTATCTAGGATATGCATAGCAACAAGGGGGAGAGCCTCTTCATACCCTTGAAGATCACAAAGCGGAAGCGTTTATCAATGCGGTTGATGTAGTCGTACACCTTCACGATCCGTCCCAATCAAGTATTGAACGTACGGCACCTCCGCGTTCAGCACATGTTCAAAAAGCTTGATGACGTCCTCGCCTTCTTGATCCAGCAAGACGGGCGAAGTAGTAGATGAGTTCCGGCAGCATGATGGCATGGTGATGGTGTTGGTGAAGAACAATCTCTGCAGGGCTTCGCCAAGCACAACGAAAACTATGACGGAGGATAAACTAGAGGGACGGGGTTGCCGGCACACTTCTTGGTGTTTCTTGATTTTTCTTGGGTGCTAGCCCTGCCCCTCTATTTATATGTTGAGCCCTGGGGTCGAAACTTGGAGTAAAAGCCTCCTCAAAGTCGGTTTTTTCCGAAAGACAAGAGTCTTTCCCGGACTCCAGGACTAGACGCCAGGGTTCCCGGCGTCTGACCCAGACACCAGGGACCCTAGCGTCTGGCCCCTGGGCTCCGCAAAACTTCCTTTTGCCCTTTCCAAAAACCTCGTGGGCTTTCCCCTTTGGCCCAAATAAAGTGTTCTCGTACCCAAACATTTTGGAAAACATCCGGAACCCCTTCTGATGAATTCCGGAACCCTTCCAGAGGCCGAACACTATTATCCCATATATCAATCTTTACCTCCGGACCATTCCGGAGCTCCTCATCATGTCATTGATCACATCCGACACTCCGAACAATATTCGGTCACCAACATACATAACTCATATAATACTATATCGTCAACGAACGTTAAGCGTGCGGACCCTACGGGTTCGAGAACTATGTAGACATGACCAAGACACTTCTCTGATCAATAACCAATAGGGAACCTAGATGCCCATATTGGTTCCTACATATTCTATGAAGATCTTTATTGGTTGAACCTTAAGACAACATACGTTATTCCCTTTGTCATCGGTATGTTACTTACCCGAGATTCGATTGTCGGTATCTTCATACCTAGTTCAATCTCGTTACTGGCAAGTCTCCTTTCTCGTTCCATAATACATCATCCTGCAACTAACTCATTAGTCACATTTCTTGCAAGGCTTATAGCGATGAGCATTACCGAGAGGGCCCAAAGATACATCTCCGAAACACGGAGTGACAAATCCTAATCTCGATCTATGCCAACCCAACAAATACCTTCGGAGACACCTGTAGAGCATCTTTATAATCACCCATTTATGTTGTGACGTTTGATAGCACACAAGGTGTTCCTCCGGTATTCGGGAGTTGCATAATCTCATAGTCTAAGGAGCATGTATAAGTCATGAAGAAAGCAGTAGCAATGAAACTATAACGATCATAATGCTAAGCTAACGGATTGGTCATGTCCATCACATCATTCTCCTAATGATGTGATCCCGTTCATCAAATGACAACACATGTCTATGGTTAGGAAACATAACCATCTTTGGTTAATGAGCTAGTCAAATAGAGTCATACTAGGGACACTTTATTTTGTCTATGTATTCACACATATACTAAGTTTCCGGTTAATACAATTCTAGCATGAATAATAAGCATTTATCATGAAATAAGGAAATGAATAATAACTTTATTATTGCCTCTAGGGCATATTTCCTTTAGTCTCCCACTTGCACTAGAGTCAATAATCTAGATTACAAAGTAATGATTCTAACACCCGTGGAGTTTTGGTGTTGGTCATGTTTTGCTCATGGAAGAGGCTTAGTCAACGGGTCTGCAACATTCAGATCTGTATGTATCTTGGAAATCTCTATGTCCCCTTCCAACATTTGAGGACGGATGGAATTGAAGCGTCTCTTGATGTGCTTGGTTCTCTTGTGAAATTTGGATTCCTTTGCCAAGGCAATTGCACCAGTATTGTCACAAAAGATTTTATTGGACCCAATGCACTAGGTATGACACCTTGATCGGATATGAACTCCTTCATCCAGACTCCTTCATTTGCTGCTTCCGAAGCAGCAATGTACTCTGCTTCACACATAGATCCCGCCACGACACTCTCCTTGGAACTGCACCAACTGACAGCTCCTCCATTTGATAAAAATATGTATCCGAATTGTGACTTAGAGTCATACGGATCAGTGTCAAAGCTTGCATCAACGTAACCGTTTACGACGAGCTCTTTGGCACCTCCATAAACAAGAAACATATCCTTAATACTTTTCAAGTATTTCAGGATGTTCTTGACCGTTGTCCAATGCTCCACTCTAGGATTACTTTGGTACCTCCCTGCTATACTTATAGCAAGGCACACAACAGGTCTGGTACACAGCATTGCATACATGATAGAACCTATGGCTGAAGCATAGGGAATGACTTTCATTTCCTCTCTATCTTCTGCAGTGGTCGGGCATTGAGTCTGACTCAACTTCAAACCTTGTAGCACAAGCAAGAACTCTTTCTTTGACTGATCCATTTTGAACTTCTTCAAAACTTTATCAAGGTATGTGCTTTGTGAAAGTCCAATTAAGCATCTTGATCTATCTCTACAGATCTTGATGCCCAATATGTAAGCAGCTTCACCGAGGTCTTTCATTGAAAAACTCTTATTCAAGTATCCCTTTATGCTATCCAGAAATTCTATATCATTTCCAATCAACAATATGTCATCGACATATAATATTAGAAATGCTACATAGCTCCTACTCACTTTCCTATAAATACAGGCTTCTCCAAAAGTCTGTATAAAACCATATGCTTTGATCACACTATCAAAGCGTTTATCCAACTCCGAGAAGCTTTCACTAGTCCATAAATGGATCGCTAGAGCTTGCACACTTTGTTAGCACCCTTTGGATCGACAAAACCTTCTAGTTGCATCATATACAACTCTTCTTCTAGAAATCCATTCAGGAATGCAATTTTGACATCCATCTGCCAAATTTCATAATCATAAAATGCGGCAATTGCTCATGATTCGGACAGACTTAAGCATCACTACGGGTGAGAAATTCTCATCGTAGTCAACTCCTTGAACTTGTCAAAAACCTTTCGCAACAAGTCAAGCTTTGTAGACAGTAACATTACCGTCAGTGTCAGTCTCCTTCTTGAAGATCCATTTATTTTCTATGGCTTGCCGATCATCGGGCAAATCCTCCAAAGTCCACACTTTGTTCTCATACATGGATCCCATCTCAGATTTCATGGCCTCAAGCCATTTCGCGGAATCTGGGCTCATCATCGCTTCCTCATAGTTTGTAGGTTCACCATGGTCTAGTAACATGACTTCCAGAACAAGATCACCATACCACTCTGGTTGGTTCTCACTCTGGAAGACCTACGAGGTTTGGTAGTAACTTGATCTGAAGTTTCATGATCATCATCATTAGCTTCCTCACTAATTGGTGTAGGAATCACTGGAACTGATTTCTGTGATGAACTACTTTCCAATAAGGGAGAAGGTAAAATTACCTCATCAAGTTCTACTTTCCTCTCACTCACTTCTTTCGAGAGAAACTCCTTCTCTAGAAAGGATCAATTTTTAGCAATGAATATCTTGCCTTCAGATCTCTGATAGAAGGTGTACCCAACAGTTTCCTTTGGGTATCCCATGAAGACACACTTCTCCGATTTGGGTTCAAGTTTATCAGGTTGAAGCTTTTTCACATAAGCATCACAGCCCCAAACTTTAAGAAATGATAACTTTTGTTTCTTGCCAAACCACAGTTCACAAGGCGTCGTCTCAACGGATTTTGATGGTGCCCTATTTAAAGTGAATGCAGTCATCTCTAAAGCATAACCCCAAAACGATAGTGGTAAATCAGTAAAAGACATCATAGATCGCAGCATATCCAACAAAGTACGGTTACGACGTTCGGACACACCATATCACTATGGTGTTCCAGGTGGCGTAAGTTATGAAACTATTCCACATTGTTTCAAATGAAGACCAAACTCGTAACTCAAATATTCACCTCCACGATCAGATCGTAGAAACTCTATTTTCTTGTTATGATGATTTTCCACTTCACTCTGAAATTCTTTGAACTTTTCAAATGTTTCAGACTTATGCTTCATTAAGTAGATATACCCATATCTGCTGAAATCATGTGTGAAGGTAAGAAAATAACGATACCCGCCACGAGCCTCAACACTCATTGGACCGCATACATCTGTATGTATTATTTCCAATAAGTCAGTAGCTCGTTACATTGTTCCGAAAAACGGAGTTTTAGTCATCTTTCCCATGAGGCACGGTTTGCAAGCACCAAGTGATTCATAATCAAGTGATTCCAAAAGTCCATCAGCATGGAGTTTCTTCATGCGCTTTACACCGATATGACCCAAACGGTAGTGCCACAAATAAGTTGCACTATCATTATCAACTTTGCATCTTTTGGCTTCAATATTATGAACATGTGTGTCATCACGATCAAGATTCAATAAAAATAGACCACTCAGCAAGGGTGCATGACCATAAAAAATATTACTCATATAAATAGAACAACCATTATTCTCTGATTTAAATGAATAAGCATCTCGCATCAAACAAGATCCAGTATAATGTTCATGCTCAACGCTGGCACCAAATAACAATTATTTAGGTCTAAAACTAATCCGAAGGTAGATGTAGAGGTAGCGTGCCGACGGTGATCACATCGACCTTGGAACCATTTCCCACACGCATCGTCACCTCGTCCTTAGCCAATATTCGTTTAATCTGTAGCCCCTGTTTTGAGTTGAAAATATGAGCAACAGAACCAGTATCAAATACCCAGGCGCTACTACGAGCATTAGTAAGGTACACATCAATAACATGTATATAAAATATACCTTTCACTTTGCCATCCTTCTTATCCGCCAAATACTTGGGGCAGTTCCGCTTCCAGTGACTAGTCCCTTTGAAGTAGAAGCACTCAGTTTCAAGCTTAGGTCCAGACTTGGGTTTCTTCTCCTGAGCAGCAACTTTCTTGATGTTCTTCTTGAAGTTCCCCTTCTTCCCTTTGCCCTTTTTTCTTGAAACTAGTGGTCTTGTTGACCATCAACACTTGATGCTCCTTTTTTGATTTCTACCTCCGCAGCCTTTAGCATTGCGAAGAGCTCGGAATAGTTTTGTTCATCCCTTGCATATTATAGTTCATCACGAAGCCTTTATAGCTTGGTGGCAGTGATTGAAGAACTTTGTCAATGACACTATCATCAGGAAGATTAACTCCCAGCTGAGTCAAGTGGTTATGGTACCCAGACATTCTGAGTATGTGTTCACTGATAGAACTATTCTCCTCCATTTTGTAGCTGTAGAACTTGTTGGAGACTTCATATCTCTCAACTCGGGAATTTGCTTGAAATATTAGCTTCAACTCTTGGAACATCGCATATGCTACATGATGTTCAAAACGTCTTTGAAGTCCCGATTCTAAGTCGTAAAGCATGTCACACTGAACTATTTTTTGACTATAAACAGTAGGGTAAAACCCCACTGCAATTTTTTATATTATAGAACAAAGAAACAAGTAGTCTTGCAGGCTTGAGGTAAGCCCACGGAAAGAAAGAAAAGAAGAAAGAAAAACTAAGAAAAGAAATAGAAATTACAAACTATAACTAAGAAAAGAAATAATAAAAATTACAGCAGGGTCTCCAGCCACAGGTTGAAATGATTCACATGTTTCCTCTTCATTCTGAACCTTAAAAGCTTTAGCTCCTCCAGGAAAATGAACTTCCAGCCTTGAAAAGATGGTGTAATGCTTTCAAATATTTTATTATTTCTGATTATCCATATGGCCCATGCTCCAAGAATGATGATCTCCATGTAAAAAGGGTAATTTAGTTTGTCCTTTAGATCTTGGAATGCTTCCAGTACTGACGGATTTGGTGTTCTTGTTGGACAAATGAAGTCCCAGCATTGTTGCACAAATGGGCATCCCCAGAAAAGATGATGAAGTGTTTCTTCCTGTTGACAATCATTAATTGCACAGTTGTATGCTTCCAGAACAAAATTCTTCCTTCTAAGCAGGTTTCTTGTGTTAACTCTGTCATGAAGTAGTTGCCAGAAAAAAACTTTATGTTTTGGCTGACATGCGCTTTGCCAGATCCAATTGAAATGGGGAGGTGTTTGCTTGTGACCTATTAACACTTTATATGCTTTGATGGATGAGTATGTTTCATTACCCCAGATATAACTCCAAGTATCTAAAGATCCCAGAAATTCAGATTGCCTCATAGAGATGCAAATGTCCTCCATTTCAATGAATTCCTCATATGCCTCTGTTGTCAATGGTAAGAAGAAAAGGTCTTGAAGGTATTCTGTCTGCAATACCTGTTGTATGTTCAACTGTGGGTTTCTCACAAAAGAGTACAGGTGGTGGAATTTGTGTTTGAGTACAGCCTGTTGCCAAAGATCATCCCAAAAATAAGCACTGGCCCGATCTCCCACATTGCATCTAGCAATAGCTTTGTAATGATCCAGAAGTGCCAAGTTTGATTTCCACCAAAAAGAACCTACCATGTTGTCTCCTGGTAACTGCCCATCATTGTAGTATGTTTCCCAAATCAAGTTGACCCATGGTATATCATGTCTGTTGAAAAATTTATGCAAATTCTTCATTAGCAAGGTTTTGTTGTGGGTATATATATCCAATACTGCTAGTCCTCCCTGATCTTTGGGTCTGCACACAGTAGTCCAAGCAACTAGAGCAGGCCTGCGGTCTTCCATGTCTGGGCCCCTCCAAAGACAGTGCCTAAGGTACTTTACTATCTGCTTTTTATAGTGATTGGAATATCCAGACATGTCATGAAGAACACTACCAAAGAAGTTAGCACTGACTTGACCAACATCAATTTTCCAGCCTGTGTCATGAAGATGGATATGCCTGCCAACCTTTTAGCAATCCTGTTGACCAGAGGTAAACATTGCTCCACAGTGGGCTTGTAGATTCCCAATGGAAGCCCAAGGTAATTGAAAGGGAAGTGTCCTCTAGCACATTGGAGTGTGTTTGTGAATAGTTCAACCCTGTCTTCATTAATGTTTAGAGGAACCAGAAAAGACTTCCCATAATTCACTTTGAGCCCTGTAGCTGAAGCAAAAGTGTTGAGTAAAGCTTTTAGATAGAAGAGTTGCCTAGTATCAGCTTGCATAATCACCAGAGTGTCATCTGCATACTGCACAATTGGGAAGTGTGGGCAAGAGTTCACTTGCAGTGGTGCAGATAGTAAGTTTATCCTCATTGCTTTGTTTAGGATAGATTGTAACAGATTTGCTGCCAGCACAAAAATTAGTGGAGAATAAGGATCTCCCTGTCTTACTCCCCTTTTGATGTAGAATTTTTTTCCCTGGTACTCCATTCAGTAGTACTAAAGATGTTGCTGTTGAAAATAGACTTTTCATCCAAGAGATCCATCTGTCACCAAAACCTTTGGCCTTAAAAATGTCCAATATTGCATCATGCTCAATTGTATCAAATGCTTTTTCAAAGTCCAGTTTAATAACTAAAATGCATTATGCACACTGAACTATTGAGTAGTCATCAGCTTTGCTGTGCCAGACGTTCTTAACATCATCACTAGCATCTGCAGCAGGCCTGGCACCCAGCGATGCTTCTAGGACATAATTCTTCTGTGCAGCAATGAGGATAATCCTCAAGTTATGGACCCAGTCCGTGTAATTTCTGCCATCATCTTTCAACTTAGCTTTCTCTAGGAACGCATTAAAAATTAAAGGAACGGTAGCACGGGCCATTGATCTACAATAACATAGACATGCAAAATAACTATCAGGACTAAGTTCATGATAAATTAAAGTTCAGTTAATCATATTACTTAAGAACTCCCACTTAAATAGACAACCCTCTAGTCATCTAAATGATCACGTGATCCAAATCAACTAAACCATGTCCGATCATCACGTGAGATGGAGTAGTTTTCAATGGTGAACATCACTATGTTGATCATATCTACTATATGATTCACGTTCGACCTTTAGGTCTTAGTGTTCCAAGTCCATATCTGCATATGCTAGGCTCGTCAAGTTTAACCCGAGTATTTTGCGTCTGCAAAACTGGCTTGCACCCGTTGTATGTGAACGTAGAGCTTATCACACCCGATCATCATGTGGTGTCTCGGCACGACGAACTGTAGCAACGGTGCATACTCAGGGAGAACACTTATACCTTGAAATTTAGTAAGGGGTCATCTTATAATGCTACCGTCGTACTAAGCAAAATAAGATGCATAAAAGATAAACATCACATGCAATCATAATATGTGACATGATATGGCCATCATCGTCTTGTGCTTATGAACTCCATCACCGAAGCATCGTCATGATCTCCATTGTCATCGGCGCGACACCTTGATCTCCATTGTAGCATCATTGTCGTCTCACCAACTATTGTTTCTATAACTATCGCTACCACTTAGTGATAAAGTAAAAGAATTACATGGCGATTGCATTGCATACAATAAAGCGACAACCATATGGCTCCTGCCAGTTGCCGATAACTTTGTTACAAAACATGATCATCTCATACAACAATTTATATCACATCATGTCTTGACCATATCACATCACAGCAAGCCCTGCAAAAACAAGTTAGACGTCCTCTACTTTGTTGTTGCAAGTTTTACGTGGCTGCTGTGGGCTTCTAGCAAGAACCGTTCTTACCTACGCATCAAAACCACAACGATTTTTCATCAAGTGTGTTGTTTTAACCTTCAACAAGGACCGACCGTAGTTAAACTCGATTCAACTAAAGTTGGAGAAACAGACATCCGCAAACCACCTATGTGCAAAAGCATGTCGGTAGAACCAGTCTCATGAACGTGGTCATGTAATGTCGGTCCGGGCCGCTTCATCCATCAATACAGCCGAATCAAAGTAAGACGTTGGTGGTAAGAAGTATGACAATTATCGCCAACAACTCTTTGTGTTCTACTCGTGCATAAAACATCTACGCATAGACCTGGCTCGAATGCCACTGTTGGGGAACGTAGTAATTTCTAATTTTTCCTACGATCACGCAAGATCTATCTAGGAGATGTTGGGTTCGACGGTAGGGTGCGTCGACTTCAAATTAAAATTTTCCTACGCGCAGAACAACAAGAACATGCTACGGGAGATGGATCACGGTTCATTACCACTAGATGTGCAGTGTCGTGTAGCGAAAGAAGAGTTGGGGCAGTGCGTCCGCGTGGATCGTCTACTCCTCGTCCGATCTCCCTCGAACAGTTGGTCGTCCGATCCCACGTACAAGTTCGCTGGAGCGGCGCAAGTGCACCGCCTCTAACGGTATCCGTGCGTGCAGGAGGAACACCGTGCGGCGGACTGCTAGGTCCGATCACACAGTCGGCGGCGAGTGGAGGTGGCTAGTTGCAACACATGCAAAGCCCTAACGATGGCGCCGAAGCGATCAACCTTTTTGAGTGTGCCGCACCTCCACTTTATATAGGCGTCCATTGCGGGATCAACACTTGGGCCTCGCACGGACCCTAAAGCCCAAAGTCTACTCGGTTGCGTTCCAAGTCCAGTTCGGATCACATCCGACCAGTGTCCTCCGGACCGACCTTGTAGGTTCCTTCCCTTAAGCGCGCGACCCCTTAGGTTCAAGTCGGCTTGGTCAGAGTTCGGATCACCTCCGACCTGCACGGTTGGTAGCGGCCTCTAGCAAGGCATGCCGACCACCAAGCAGACTATGAAGCTGGTTAGGCGAACCTGTACAACGTGTCACACTTCTGTTCCCTTTGCCTCACGATATATGTTGTCGGGCTCAAGGCGAGACTGTCATCCTTGTGCTAGCCCGACCTCTTTCTCGTTCCAGTGATACCGACCACAAACCAGATTATCTCATAATCCCTGTCGCATGGCCATGCTTATCCTAGTCGGATCACACGAGGGGCCCAGAGTATATCTCTCCTGATCGGAGGGGCAAATCCCATCTTGCTCGACCATGTCTCGCAGCATGGGACTGGACAAACCCGAAACCTACCTTTGTAACTACCCAGTCACGGAGTAGCGTTTGGTCGGCCAAAGCAAGTCTGTCACCATCCCGAGTACATGCGTCATCTCAGGTCTTAGGACATAGAACATATGTTGTACTAGAGACTCACAGATGACATATCGCTGTGTCTCATAGTTGGGTCTGTCCGTCTCGGACCTTATCTTGACTCGGATTTGACTACGTCAAATCCGACCAGATCCTTCTGAGTCCATATTATCCGGTGAGCATCCAATGCTCCATGGCTAGTGAGACCGAGCCATCCACCGTGTCATACGCTAGTCTAGTCTGGCGTGTGCCCACACGTCACTTGCGACTAGGGACAATTTAGGACGTATCATACAATACAAGATCTCACAGACAAGTCACGCACTTGCCAACAAGTATCATTGATTACATCCAAGGACTATCTTTATTCATAAACACACAGGAAATATCATCGTACATGATTGCCTCTAGGGCATATTTCCAATAGGAGATGCATAGCAACGAGGGGGGAGAGCATCTTCATACCCTTGAAGATCGCAAAGCAGAAGCGTTTATCAACGCGGTTGATGTAGTCGTACACCTTCATGATCCGTCCTAATCAAGTACCGAACGTATGGCACCTCCACGTTCAGATCGATGACGTCCTCGCCTTCTTGATCCAACAAGACGGACGAAGTAGTAGATGAGTTCCGGTAGCACGACGGCGTGGTGACAGTGTTGGTGAAGAACAATCTTCGCAGGGCTTCGCCAAGCACAACGGAAACTATGAAGGAGGATAAACTAGAGGGACGGGGTTGCCGGCACACGGCTTGGTGTTTCTTGATGTGTCTTGGGTGCTAGCCCTGCCCCTCTATTTATATGTTGAGCCCTGGGGTCGAAACTTGGAGTAAAAGCCTCCTCAAAGTTGGTTTTGCCTGAAAGGCAAGAGTCCTTCTCGGACTCCAGGACCAGACGCCAGGGACCCTGGCGTCTGGCCCCTGGGCTCTGCAAAACTTCCTTTTGCCCTTTCCAAAAACCTCGTGGGCTTTCCCCCTTGGCCCAAATAAAGTGTTCTCGTACCCAAACATTTCGGGAAACATCCCGAACCCCTTCCGGTGAATTCCGGAACCCTTCCAGAGGCTAAACACTATTATCCCATATATCAATCTTTACCTCCGGACCATTCCGGAGCTCCTTGTCATGTCCTTGATCACATCCGGGACTCCGAACAATATTTGGTCACCAACATACATAACTCATATAATACTATATCGTCAACGAACGTTAAGCGTGCGGACCCTACGGGTTCGAGAACTATGTAGACATGACCGAGACACTTCTCTGGTCAATAACCAATAGCGGAACCTGGATGCCCATATTGGTTCCTACATATTCTAAGAAGATCTTTATCGGTCGAACCTTATGACAACATATGTTATTCCCTTTGTCATCGGTATGTTACTTACCCGAGATTCGATTGTCGGTATCTTCATACCTAGTTCAATCTCATTACCGGCAAGTCTCTTTACTCGTTCCGTAATACATCATCCCGCAACTAACTCATTAGTCACATTCTTGCAAGGCTTATAGTGATGAGCATTACCGAGAGGGCCCAGAGATACCTCTCCGAAACACGGAGTGACAAATCCTAATCTCGATCTATGCCAATCCAACAAATACCTTTGGAGAAACCTGTAGAGCATCTGATAGCACACAAGGTGTTCCTCCGATATTCGGGAGTTGCATAATCTCATAGTCTAAGGAGCATGTATAAGTCATGAAGAAAGCAGTAGCAATGAAACTGTAACGATCATAATGCTAAGCTAACGGATGGGTCATGTCCATCACATCATTCTCCTAATGATGTGATCCCGTTCATCAAATGACAACACATGTCTATGGTTAGGAAACATAACCATCTTTGATTAACGAGCTAGTCAAGTAGAGGCATACTAGGGACACTTTGATTTGTCTATGTATTCACACGTGTACTAAGTTTCCGGTTAATACAATTCTAGCATGAATATAAACATTTATCATAAAATAAGGAAATAAATAATAACTTTATTATTGCCTCTAGGGCATATTTCCTTCACGTGGACACGGGGTCCGTGCGCACAGTACAAGGGCCATGGACACGGGGTCTCCTGGGAGTTTGCGGGGGGGCGTGGGCACGAGGTTGGGAGCCCCTGGACATGGGGGTGGCGGAAAATGCGTGATTTTGAGGTCAAAATTGAAGGGGGGAGAAAACTTAGGCTATGGGGACGCAATAGGAGGTGGAGCTACTTGCTAAACACCAGATCCATGGATCAAAATCAACAAAAACTCACATGGAAAAACAAATCACAAAAAAATTGGTATGCCCCTTTTTGTGGGGAATTTTTGAAATTGGGCAAGAACAAACAAAATTAGGCTAGAAAACTGTGGGGGAGACTCCAAATTTGTGATCAACGTGGCTCATGATACCAAGATGTTTTAGGGTGGAGACCCTAAGTGGAGATCTTTCACAAATTGGAGGGGGGTCCATGAAGAACGCAAAGAACACGAAGAACAAGAGGGGAAACCACAAGAGGAACACTCAAAAACAAGTCCAATCACACATCCACTAGACCAACAAACACATGAGATTCACAACGTACAAGAACAATCAAAGGGAAACAAGATACATGGTAAAGTTCATCCCAAATCCTATGAAGGAGATGAGGTCTTGATGATCTAGATAGATCATTCCCACAAGGAGGTCTTGATGATCTAGATAGATCCTTTCCACAAGAGGTCTTGAATCCCTAAGGATCTTCTCCAATGGAGGTCTTGAACTCCGATGAAGTGTTATCTCTCTCAAGAGGAATCCCACAAGGGGAGATACATGAGCTAAGCTCTAATGTCTAGATCTATTCTTAGCTAAGTCTAAATGGAGGAGGGAGAGGAGTTTATATAGGTCCAAGGCATGAAGGGTTAAGGAGGGACGAAATGGGGATTACATGGCAAAGCTCGCAGCAGTATACAGGGGGGCCCGTGCGCACAGGGTAAGTAGAGACCATGCGCACGGGGTCTCCAGCGACCTGACGTAGTAGCCCATGCGCACGGGCTTGTACCATGGGCATAGGGGTCCCGTGTGCATGAGGTCCAGGAGCCCGTGCGCACAGGGTGTCCTGAAGCTCGCAGCATGTCTTCTTCTCATGGACACTCGCTAGTGCAGATGGAACCTCGCCTTCTCCTTGCTGGTTCCTTCTCCGTTTCCAGGCTTCTCCCGTCGATGGTGTAGGCGCTCGCTTGTGGATGACCTCCTCCATGGCACGTTCATCATTAGGGTCAAACCTATATGTGCACATGGTAGGATGGTCAAGTAGTATACCATCCTCGAGGGAATTAAGAGGACACACATTAAGGATGGAATTCACCTTAGTATGATTGAAGTAGGAGTTGGGCGTGTCTCTTAGCAAATGGACTCTTGACATGCTGATGTCCGTAGGATGCTCCGCATCAATAACTTTTCAACGGTATATCATACACATCATTCCGACAAACGGTTTAAAAATTGGATCAAAAACAGTACCAAAAAAGTGTGCAGTTTTTTGCGACAAGAATTTCACTCGTCTTAGTATTACAGTACTCTTGCTTCAAAAATGATGTGCACTTGTGTTGAGCATGCAGTTCAAAAGTGTTAGCAATATATTATTCTACTAATATTAACAGAATAGATCTATACTATATATATAGCATAGCACTCTTAGAGCAACTCTAGCAGACCCCGCATCCCGCCGGCCCGCAAAACGCATTTGCGGTTCGCACAAAACTTTTTTGCGGGCTGACTCGAGCTGGCACAGATGCAGACCCCCCAAACGGATCCGTAAAAAAGTATATTCACGGAATATACCCTAGTACGGGTCGGCTTTGCGGGGTCTGCTCGGGCACCACCGCGATGACCCGCAAACAGAAAAACTGCAAATCTCGCATTTGACATAGGGTTTCACAAACAAGTTCAAATTCAAATGACATAAACAGTTTTACGCGCAAATAAAAGCCAAGTTCATGTCCGGCATCATCTTGGTCGATCTTCACTCCGCGCCATCGAGTCCATCTTGAAGTTCATCGACGCAACCGAATACACCTCCGGCGCTTGTTCCAACTCCCGCACCGAAATCATCCACATTGCCACCATATGGAGCAGAGAAAACATCACCGTAACTGTAACACGGACCGGCCGATGCGACCATTCTCCTCTTCAAGATTTCTCTCCTTGCCATATCATGCCATGTTTTGGTGAGGTCGTCCATGTCATTGTGGTTCATTGTCATGATCTTGTTCTCTTCGGCGAGCAACATTGGCATGGATTTGTTTTCAGGGGCGCGTGCTCTTCTCTCCTCAATGTCAGCTTTGCGGAGCCCCTCTTCCTTGAGTATTTGCCACCTTTCTTGCTTCTCTTTTGCCTTCTTCTCGGACAACTCTTTCTTGATCTCCAACGACTTCAACAACATCGACTCGTTTGATTGCACCATGGCATCAATCTTCTCCCTCAAGCTCGATGCTTCTTGCTCTCTTTTCATCTTCTCCTTAGTCTTCTTGTCGCCATCGGGCTTGTGCAAATTTCTTGGGCCATCATCATCCTCATCTTCATCCATGTTTGTAAGTGAGCCTCTCTTTGGTGGGGATTCTTTGTCGATCAACTTCCACTTCTCGCACTTTTGGAGCAACTCCCAACAATGCTCAGTTTGAAGAATCTGCCTTCCGAAGCTTCCATGTCCTTGTATTGATGTTGAGCAATCTTGTCCTACACAATGTGAACAAAGTAATCCAATCATTTCCCATGATGCAATATGATGATGCACAACTTGAACAAAGGCAAAACAAACTCACATAGTCCGACTCCACGGTGCCACTTGGAGGTGCATTGCGTACTTGCTCCAAGCAAGCTGCCCAACGGCTACACATAGGCTTTGTTGGGGATATAACTACTAGGTGTGACCCGCCCAGGAGGGGCCGGGTTATACCTATGGCGATTCATAATATGAAGCCCAAGACGATACTTGAAGACGGCGGTTCATTAAGGGCCCAAGGCCCAAAGGCGGCTTAAAGCCCGTAGGGATAAACCGCCATATGTGTATGACTTGTATTGTAAGGCAGGAATAGATAGACACCGAGCCAGACACTGTTTATGAGCCGACCGGGACACTGTGAGCCGCTGGGCGTCGACCTCTGTATATAAAGGGACGACCCGGAGGCAGTTCCAGACAAGTAAGATCAGATCGAGAACTAGGTCAAGCGGATTCGCTCCCTGGTAATCGAGACATAAGCAATTCCACCACAAACTGGATTAGGCCTTTACCTTCACCGCAAGGGGCCGAACCAGTATAAACTCCCATGTCCTTTTTCCCGTTTTAACCCCTTTAAACTTCCTAGTTGCGATGGCTCCACGACTAAGTCCTTTTGCTAGGACATCTGCCGTGACCTTTCCACGACAGGCTTGATATTCTCCCAACGCCCTTGAAGCGACCAAATGTGTGTGGAGTCCTATTGGGATGCTTTGCCATAAGAGGAAGTATTGATCTTCGATCCTTTGCCAATATCTCTTGGCGGTTTGAGAAGTACCCGTGCATGCATCAAGAGACACCGCACTCTATGCTTTGATCAAAGCTTGATCTTTCAAGATCGTGTAGTTCTTCGATCTTTGGCTTTTCCCAATTTTTGCTTGCGATTGCTCATACGCTTCTGCTTCGATATCCTCCAATTCGTCCGCACAACCATGATCGTCCACGCCTTCCTCCGTTTCATTGTAGTCGAACGGTTCAAAAGGGGCTTGATCAATGTCAACTGCGTTCGTGTCCAACAAGTTCACGAACTCGGTTGTTGCATTGTTCGAACCGCCGCTATAGCGAACGATAACAAGTCACGAGATATCGAGAATAATGGCGAAAATGAAAGGAAATCGCCAAGACCGAAGGCGCATACCTTCCGGCCATTTCGTCGAACACCTCGCTCACGGAGGGAGCGGCACCGTTGAACGGCATCGCCGGAGCACCTCCTTGCAGGGGAATGGAGTGAGAGGATGAAGAAGGTGGCTTCTTTGAAGCCGGAACCTTCCCCCCGCTTTACGCCCACGGCCTTGTCCACCTTCTCCGCCGCCGGTCGGGATCGCGCTGCCGCGTTGGCGCCCAGAGCGCGAGCCATCGCTGCAGGGTCAACCGGATTCCCGCCCTGCATGACCACGTTGCCCTACCGCTTGCGAACAGGCGCGGCGTGTGCTTGGGCGACAGCGGCGGGGCCAACATGGCCGACGACGAGATCAGCCCGAGGGGAAGGAGCGTGCGCGACCTCGACGGTGATGGGGGACAGCATGGGGTCGTCCATGGCGGCGAGGGACGACCGAGGAGGAACCGGAGCTTGCGAAGGGGGGGGGGCAACGGTGGCGCAGGGTGCGGGGAGCAGGAAAGGGCGCGCGAAAATGTCCCTCCCGCCAAATCTCGCGGGGGTTGAGCTCGTGTCAGCCTCCCAGCCCGTAAAGATAGAGATTGGGGGAGAAGATTTGCCGCGCCCTGCAAAAATATTTGCGGGCCGGGGCGGGATGCGGGGTCTGATCGTGCAGATTTTTCGGCCCCGACCCGCAATTTGACGGTTATTTTGCGGGCTGGCGCAAGATGCAGGGTCTGCTAGAGTTGCTCTTAGTCAAGGGGTTAGGGAACTCCTGAAGATATCGATAGAATTTCTTTTTCATAAGTTCCTTGGCCTGTAGAAAAAAACATGCACTGCAGGCCCTTCTAACATACTTTATTTAACATATGTAGCCAATTTAAATGAGGTAGAAACCAATTAATATTCCATATCAATTAATTAGCTTAATTTTCCCTAAAAAGAATTTTATATTAGTTAACATTAGCGACTAATAGCACAGCTGAAAACTATGCATTTTCTAGTCAAACTACATATATAAATTATTTTAATCCAAGTTACAGTTGCAAAATTATAGCATGATCATTTTAACATACTCTTTGTAAATAAAAAGATCATGGAGCTGACGTGCTAAAAACAGAATAAACTCGGAAGATGAACGCGGAATACTAACCAACACCCAGGTGCGTGCAATAGTGGATACAAAAGTTGGGCCAAAGACCAACAGATAGAGAGAAATGAGAAGGACTGGGTTATTTTAGAAAACACAAAAGAGCTTTTTTATAAAAATACATGACGACAACGAGCATAAACACTCCATACTTTATTAATATGTACGTATAGATATCACATGCATAATCCGAAACATCATCAACGTGTAAACATTTGTCTAAATACAGATATACTCCCTCCTGTCCTTTTTATTCCGCGTATTAGATTTGTATCAAGTGAAACTTCACAAAATTTGACCAAATTTATATTAAAAAATATCAACATCTACAATACCATATATATATACTATGAAACTACATTTCATAATGAATTTAAGAATGTTGATTTGGCATTGTGAGTGTGGATACTTATTTCGATAAATTTGGTCAAAGTAGAGATACTTTGACTTGAGACAAAACTTATATGCAGACTAAAAAGGACAAAAGAAAGTAGGTAATACTTACAATGCAACACCCAGAAGCAAATGCAGAGAAGAAATTTTAAGTGAAAGCAACAAACGAGGAAGTGCATGACGCGAGGCAGTCTAACACGCCTGCGGCTAAACAAGTCGACCTATTCAGGCACATAAATAAGAAGGTTGGAGAAAAATCGGATTATCCCATTTAGCCAAGGTACACTGAGATGAGAGGACATAATGGCTCTGCTATGGCTAGGGACCCTCTGCAAAATGGAGGAGGCAAGACTAAGATAACAGGTCTAGAGTCTAGAGTGTTGGCCCATTATGTCCCCATAATCGATAGATTCTTTAATTTTCAGATTTTTTAAATTATAATTTTTCACGTGATATGTGCCCATATTAGAGTACCTCCCACAAACTTTCCAGAACAATTCCTTCCTGCAACAAATAGCAATGAGTCATATCAAGTTTTGAGCACAAGCGCTCACTGAGGGATGTCACGCTAGCAATTTTGTTGCATGTAGTTATTCTGAAACCACAAAAAAGAAGACACGAGCCCCACCAGGCGTACTAAAAATTCAACAAATGCTAAAAGGGGGGGAAATGAAAGTGTAGAACGAATAGAACACATGCAGGGCCCCCTGTAGTTGCATCTCTTCTAATAATGGTAGACCGGCTAGCATGCCATGCTTCCCTTTGCTCTTTGCCGACCATAGCACCCCCACAAATTCTGCTAATTGAATGAAACAGAATGTGAGCTTTTTGCAGAAAAGATCATAACGGATACAACTACGCCTCCCATGGCTGGTTTACTATTGCTAGGATATAGCAATAGTAATGCACTGTAAACAGCACCTTTATCCAGGTTTTCTGCATTAATAAAGATAATAATGCATACAACTACTCTTTCGTTGGTTAGCAACTGAAGCGCATGCAAGAGCGCAATGTATGCACACATTTTCCATATAGTTGCTACCTCCCATGACTGGTTTTTTAATGCTAACAAATTTTCTCTGGAGACAAATATTTAAGGTGTTACAATGTATAAACCTGCTAGTTGAATTTACCAATATTAATTAGCACCAAAAGTAAATATACATCTTTTTACATATACTAGTTCACTAGTTAAAAAAGTACATCCATGTCAGCGAACATTAATCATAACTTACATCCATGTTGATTGGTCGACCAGATCTTTGAACCATATTTCACGACAAGAGAAAGAATAATCACCCACGTATGAAGAAAAAATTGCTTTCTATTTTTCTAAAAGTAAATCTTAAACTCCGCCAATGTTGTCTCAACATAGCCTATCTCAAGCCTGGATAAAAGGAGGGTTATGATAGGCTTGGCGAGCCAACGTTAAAACTCAGCCACTCTTATGGAGATGAAACCCAGAAGAACATCGTTGGGGTGTGTCCCTCTTAGCGACGCGCCATATCGGAACCCAGGTGTGATGTTAAATGGGCAAGGGTCGAGCCGTCATCCCCTTGTTGGCATGCCGTATGTTAAATGGGCAAGTGAGCAATGATCGGGTCATCGCATCCTTAGTGGTGCACTACATCAACACGGGTGTAGTGAAAAATGAGCAAGGGTCTTCGCATTCGACTCAATGAGTGCGAAGGATAAGGAAGCTAGTTGAGCCTAGTAGGATCCGCTTAGGTAGCTGGAACATAGGGACCCTGACAGGCAAGTTACGGAAGCTAGTTGATATCCTTTGCATCAAAGAAACCAAACGGAGGGGACAGAAGGCGAAGGAGGTGGAGGGTACTGGCTTAAAGCTGTGATACACGCGGACAACTATAAACAGAAATGGAGTAGGTATCTTGATCAACAAGAGCCTCAAGTATGGAGTGGTAGACGTCAAGAGGAAAGGGAACCAGATTATCCTGGTCAAGGTTGTAGTTGGAGACTTAGTTCTCAATGTTCTCAGCATGCCCCGCAAGTAGGCCACAATGAGAGCACCAAGAGAGAGTTACAGGAAGGCCTGGAGGATATGGTTAGGAGTATACCTATTGGCTAAAAGCTCTTCATAGGAGGAGACCTCAATGGCAACGTGGGTACACCTAACACATGTTTTGAAGGGAAGCATGGGGGCTTTGGCTATGGCATCAAGAATCAAGGAGATATCTTAAGCTTCGCTCTAGCCTACGACATGATCGTAGCTAACACCCTCTTTAAAGAGAGAGACTTTATTAGTGGTTAACACTCTAGCCGGATTGATCATGACCAGATATCAGTTTGGTTTCATGCATGGGAGGTCGACCATGAACGCCATTTTCTTGGTACGACAACTTATGGAGAGATACAGAGAGCAAAAGAAGGAACTGCATATGGTGTTCGTCGACTTGGAGAAGGCCTACGGTAAGATACCGCGGTATGTCATGTGATGGGCCTTGAAGAAACACAAGTGCAACAAAGTACATATCATCATCAAGGACGTGTACGATAATGTCGTGACAAGTGTTCCGAACAAGTGATGGCGCCACTGATGACTTCCGATTAAAATAGAACTACACCAAGGATCTGCTTTGAGCCCTTATCTTTTTGCTTTGATGATCGATGAGGTCACAAGGAGATGTGCCATGGTGTATGCTCTTTACTAATGATGTGATGCTAGTCGATGATAGCCAAACGGGGGTTAATAGAAAATTAGAGCTATGGAGACAAACTTTGGAATCGAATGGTCTTAGACTTAGTAGAACTAAAACTGAGTACATGAGGTGTGGTCTCAATACTACTAGGCAATACAAATAGGCACGAGGAAGAGGAGCTTAGCCTTGATGGGGAGGTGGTACCTCAGAAGGACGCCTCTTGATATTTCGAGTCAATGTTGCACGATATTTCGAGTCAATGTTGCGGAAGGATGGTGATATCGATGAAGATGTGAGCCATCGAATCAAAGTCGAAAGGATGAAATGGCACCAATCTTAGCAAAGGTGAAGAATTCACACAAATTCCATCTCCCTCGTTTTTGTTCAAGTACATGTATATTCTTGCTTGCAAGGTCATGTGGAGTGTGCATTTTTTTTCTTATGGTCGTTGCTGTTGTATGTGTAACTAAAAAATAGAGATACTTTGTTGCTGTTGTATGTGTAACTAAAAAATAGAGATACTTTGTTCAGAGACGGTTTGATTTGTTGGCCGTGGTTCTTTGTTCACAGAGGGTTTGATTTGTTTCTACCTCTATAGTCACATGCATACTACATTAATGTGCTGCTCATTTAAATGAGAAGTGGAGATAAAAAATGATCCGAGTTTTTCGTCTTGAATTTTCAGGGCTTGTTGCAATCATCACACATTAGAGTAGACTTTCTGGTGCAACCTACAGTTTGATTAACTAGCACTGGAAGCTAAAGCAACTAACCATGCAAATAGTATATGCTAACAAACACATGGGTCATCAGATCAATTGTTTCGGATGCAGGATTGCAGGTTCAGTGGACAAATATGTAAAAGAAAGGTGCACATCTAAGAATGACAGTAAGAAGTTTGAACTACGGGCCAAGACATGAGGTATTTAACCGCCAACAGAGGATGTGCTGCGCTAAAAAAATAGTGCATCTCGGTTCAAAATTCTTAGGTCTCTGGCCCAGATTAATGTCCATGGTCATTGTGCATCTCTGTTGACTGTTTTAGAACTAGCACAAATCTGAGTAGGACTGGAACAAGATGAACGCCCAGGGTTGGAGTGCCTCTACTTTGATAGAATTATCTTCCAAACATGTGTCATTGCCTAATCAAGATGGTTCTCGTGATTCAGGAGACCCAGCAACACCTCAATGGTTCCATTTTCTCGAGCATTTCGATTTTGGTGCACTATTTAGATACTTCCATACATATACTTGGCTAAAGGTTACTTTGACGGAAGGTTAGCTTGAAAGCTTTTCCATACTTTCCGTAAATATCCTTCAGCAAAACTAGAGACAATTTCCGTTGTGAGGAAACTGAGATTTGCTGACAATATTTTGCAGGATAAAACTAATTAGTACTATGTAAGTTCTTTGATTGTAATCCATTACAGTACAAGAAGTTTGTGCTTTATGCCCTGAAATTTCACTTAATAATTGGTACTTGAATTGATCTTAGTCCGCTACACTGTTCGCATTTGTAGCTTGCTTTGTTTAATAGATGAATTGATCTTATCTTCTATTAACTTTTTTTCTCTAACCTCCTAACTTTAAATACATTACTTGTCATCCTTCAAGGGCCAAAAGAGTTCAGCTCTTTGTTTTACAAGCTTCGGAACTGAAGGGTGAGATGCTACAGCAGTACAGCTTCAAGTTCCCTTGCTTCTTTGCAAGGGAAACAATCAACTAACTTAATGAGATCAATCCACCAGAGCTGCTTGATGTTCTCGATTTGGATATTCAGTTTCACCAGCTATGCTAGACTTGCTTGTGTCGAAGTTTGACAAGACTGGGGGCAACAAAGTGGTTGATTCATTGAGTAAGTTCATCCCTCAATTAATTTAACTTGGCCGATTGTTTCCCATAAGGCTGTACAACCTTTTGCAGCATCTAATCTACTGAAATATGGATAGATTAAATTTGTTTACTTTCTAATTATTTTGTATAACATCAGAATTGGCAAAACCCACAGCATCATGTTTCAGTTAATTATTAAAACAAGGACAGATTAAATTTGTGTAGTTTCTCATTATAAGTTCATGCTCTGTAGTCACCATCTCGAAATATTTAATTATTTCAGTTAATTCCATTGATTAATCTGCACTCTTACTTTATTTGGTTACAAATATAAATCTGGATTATTCATGCCCTTGATATATAATATCATTCGTTCAGGGTGGTTGAATCAACTATAGGGAGTTTGTGGCGATGATGAAGGGGATCATTGGGAATGGAAGGCTGACCCTGAGGCACACCTCCAACGATAGCTTTCTCCATAGAGCAGGTGGCCTTAGATAGCTTCCTAGCGCCCCCGCCATTAATTGATCACCGTCATGCCAATTACATGTATTAATTACTTGAGGTTTAATCATTCTGGGGAATAACTGAAGAAGAAATAAGAAAATTAATTATACTACATAGGCATATACAAGCTGGCTCCTAGCATGATTATTTACTATGCATGATACAGGAAGTGAAGTCCCTGTCTTTTTCCGTGTTATTCTACAAATGATATCAATATATTCAACCAATTCATTATTCCTGGTTCAAATTTGTGTAAACTAATTGAGATATAAAATTTGTTCACATCATTTATGTGGCTTGCTTCTCTTTTTTTAGCAGTCCATCCCCGTCGCAATGCACGGGCAATTATTAGCTAGTACTCCCTATGTGAAGAAATATAAGACCGTTTAGATCACTACACTACTTTAGTGATCTAAACGGTCTTAGAGCATCTCTAGCAGACCCCTTATATCGCGCCGAACTGCAAAATAACCGTCAGTTTACAGTTTTGCGTGGAAAAAGCAGCCCGAACAGACACCTTAAACGCCCCCAACCCTTAAAAAATTTTGAGGGGCGCGGTAAATCCCCCCCCCCCCCCTCCCCCACCCGCGAAAATACAGGTTTTCCCCCGCCCCTTCGGTGCCCTGTATCGTGCAAAAGCAGTTGGCGGGAGGGACATTTCAGCCTGCTAGCGTTCCCCTCCCCCATTCCGCAGCCACCCGCCGCCTTCGATTCCAGCCATATCAGCCGGCGGAAACACACCGCCGGGCCGCTGCAGACCCGGGTCCACCGCACCGCTTCGCCAGCGCCCTGGATCAACCGGCCCCGGGTCGCCGCCGCCCCGAATCCGCCGGTGAGTCCTTTTCTGCCCCTTCAAGTTAGATTTAGCGAACGATTTCCGTTCATGCGAGCTCTGTTGCGATTTGTACATGGATTTGAGCCCTTGCGAGGAATTTTTGCTCGAGGATTCGTCCTCGTCCAACGACTTGGACATAGAGACGCTACTCGAGAACAAACGGCAGCAGATGGTGGTGGTGGTCCTCGCCCTGAAGGGGCTCGAGGATAGGAACAGAAAGAGACGGCGAGGATCGACCGCTGGCCGTCTTTGCATCCCTCGCAACCGCCACTCAGGAACATGATGCTGATGCAATTCTTGTATTGAACTATAAGTTACTAGATTTGAATAATTATTGTAATTTGGATGATTGTTGTATTGTAATATTCAGATTTAAATTTATATTGATTTCATATTTCTATGTAATATGACACATGTGTCAAATTGAGAAAAAACCACGTGTTTTGAGGGCTGGCGCGGGCTGCGGCCGAACAGGCCCGCGCCAGCCCTCAAAACACGTTTTCTGCTGCCCTTATACTCACTTTATAGGTCGCGATAAGGGGTCTGCTAGAGATGCTCTTATATTTCTTTACAGAGGGAGTACATTGTAAGAGAGGAAGCAGAGCAGATGATAAGATAGCGGAAGGTTGCAGCAACAGCTGGTGTTGCAAACACCAGTGACGCCAGTGGCCGCCTTGAAAGGCTCAGGTTAGCAACACCCAGGAGGTGGTATGATCTGGAGGCTGTAAGATGAGTGGGTGTGAGGGAGAGACTAAGGTTCAGGGGGGCAGCCTTAGACCTCCTCCTGATCACTTTTTTTAAGAAAAGTGTGAGCCCATTTTGAATTGCTCGACTCAAAAGACTAGACTAGTCGACCAATCGGGGACTGCCAACTAGTGGAGTCAAGCTGCTCAGTTAATCCCAAGCTACGATACTAAACTAGTTGTGCAACTAGTTAAACACTGTGGGGACAAATATGTACAAGCAAAAATAATCCCAGAATGCTGAAAACTGAATAACTAAAGGAAATGAAGGCTACCCAATCATCTTATATCTCTTCACATTTTGCGGCTACGGAAAACAGAGGTCCAGATTATTCATTATTGTAAGTAATTTCGAATGATGACTATGCAGCTACCTTGTCGTGGATCATGACAAAACAGGTGATCACTACCATTATTTAGTATAAAGAGTATAATATCCCCATAACACGGTCACTGATTTTACAAGCTGAAATTATTACCACATGATGCACACCACCAAAGCATCTAAACAAACTAACCAATAATGAGATACAAATGCAAGCCAGAATAACCAAGCTATTTCATTAGCACAGCAAATTATTTCTAATGGCTGAAACCAATTACAACTTCATCGAGAGCTACAGAAAAATCTTACTCCAACTTATATGAGTAGCATATACGAAAGCATATCAAATGAAATGGAGAGAAAAAGCAAAAGCTTACAATACATAATTAATTTACAGTACGATTAAGAAAACTGACAATGACAGGAGGTAAGCAAAAAGTGGGTACCTTCAAAGATTACTTATCTATCCTACTCAGGCTCAGCTAAATAAAACCACCTGAAAAGGTAAACATCGTAATCATTAAGTGAAAAGGACATCAGAAAATGTACAAACCTATGAAAATGCGCTTACCGAATTTTCGTGCCCTTCTTTTTGGAGCATGGCCTTGGTGGCATGGGCCACAATCTGCCTCTGTGCTTTCCTATGCCGCTATGCTCTTCTACAGTGAAAAGTGTTCCTCTTCTGAGATTTGCTGCGAGTACTCTCTCTTTAAAGTGCTTATCACTTTCATCATTTTCCTTCATTATAGCATCAGTTTCCTGATTCATGAACTCAGATTTCTTGTTCGGAAGAAAGAACCTGGTTTTGACCACTTTTCTTCTTCGCAACACTACATAAGCATCAAGGCACTGGGATAATTTGCGAAACGGTACACCAGTCACAGTCTTGTATGCCTTCTCTTCCTCCTCCCGCCTCTTCTCCTCCTCCCGCCTCTTCAACTTGTCCTCCTCAACATCATCATCTTCAGCAGGACCCATCACAATGCTGCATGAATTAGTTCCACCCCCTTCCTGCTCCAGCCCCTCCTCGTCCACCTTCCCCTCAACGGCATCACCGTTAACATCAGCAGGACCAGTCAAAATGCTGCCTGAATTGGTTCCACCCTCTTCCTCCTCCAGCCCCTCCTCTTTCTCCTTCTCCTTCTCATCATCGCCGTAATAGGCAGCAGCAGCAGCAGCAGGACCTCCATCTTCTTTCTCCTCCTCCTCATTCCCCTCCTCTTGCTCATCATCATCAGCAGCAGCAACAGCAGCAGCAACATCAGCAGCAGCAGCAGCAGCAGCAGCAGCAGCATTAACAGTGGTAGCAGCAACAATATTGTCATTAGAAGCAACAAAGGTATCAGCAGCAGCAGCAGCAGCAGCAACAGCAGTACTAACAGTTGAAGCAGCAACAGGGTTGGCATCAGGAGCAGCAGAAGCATCCACTGATGTTTTTTGAGCTATTGTGTCAAGGGCATTCAGAGCACTATGGGATACCTGTCTGTGATTTGTGACCGTACCATCCAAACAACAAGGTACTGAAATAGGTACCTCCACCTGTTTTCTCTCCAAGGACTTCATAGTGTATTGAAATATCCAGTTGTTCTTTCCAGCCTCCGTTGAATACAGAATGAGCATATCCGAAGCATTATGGCAGGTGCTCCTAAAAGACATGTTCTCTTTGTGATTACTAATAGCAACGACAGCACCACGCACCGCGTGTACTTCTAGTTTTAGCTGTGACACACTACCACTGTATTGACCACCTAAATCCGATAACATCAAATCAGAGGCAATAATATACTCTTCAAAGGTTCCTTTACCATTGCTGTCAGTGTGCTTTAAGCTGCCAGCACAGAAATGAATCGGAGGACGATAAGTAAAACTGCCGCTATCATTACAGGTCCTTCGGAGGAAACCATCTATCCAAATGCTCTGGCCATCAATTACCACACCGACGTCATTCTTCTTATACCTGAACCAGAAAACAAACGTCCCATCTTCTCTCGAAACAGTGATTTTATTGCCACCAGGACCAAGTTCATAAACAGCATCGGACCTCGCAAAGTGCCAAAGTCGATAAACACTTATAGCTCTGAGATAACTCGCCTGCACCTTTGTGGGACTAGCACTTGTTGTGTCAAAAATGACACTACTCTGCATGTATACAGAAAGATGTATAAGGGACTAAGGCAATTAAGACTTATACATTGAGAAGGAAAGAAGTAAGAGACTAAGGCAATTAAGAGTTATACATTCAGAAGGCAAAGATTATACCGTTATAGTTCCAACATCATAATTGAAAATTCGCTTTGGTTCTGGCAGTCCGTACAACGTAGACTCATAAAATAACCGTTTCTTTGTAGCTGACCATTTGGAAAAGAACTGGTACTCTTCTTTCGGTACCATTGCCTTGATTTTAAGGTTTATTTCTTCATCTGACAAAATACTCACATTCATCTGAAAGCAAAATTGACAAATCATTTCATTGAACAACATAAAGAATGCAAATATTTATGCGGTGAATTCTTGCGGCCTTAAATATTTGCGCAATGAATTCAGCTTTTAATGTAGGTAAGAAGTCCACGAAATATGTATACGTGGTAGCTAAAGATTGTCCTTTGAGGACTGTGCTAAGTAAACTGAAAATAATTAAAAGCTGAATTCAGTAATGTCGGTGATGAATGCATTAAAACCGATGGAGTTGTGTAGGCCAGGCTTGATATGTGCGCTATGCAAACTTGGTCAGATTTTAGAATGGGAATGGCTATGGACAAAGAGCAAAAAAAAAAAGCACGTTCTTAAGAGAGTCTTCTCAAGAAAAGAAAAGGCTACCAGTGAGAGTTTCGCTCAAGAAAAATAAGGTACCAGTGAGAGTTACTCAAAAAAAACTATTAGAGAGATTCTCTTATAACGTGCAAATGCGTGGGTGCACCTGCTAGTATCAGTTTAACACACCTTAGTCGATGAAATTCTTCTCGAAATGGCTTCCTTATGAGTAACGTCTTTTGTCTGAAAATGCATTCAACTATTATCATGAGATTTATAGAATAAAGGATTTCAATTCATGAACATGTAATGATACTGCATAATCAATATAAAATTCAGTTGGCACCTTGTTCTCAACAAAAGTCTCGATGATACCGGCCACTGACCAGTTCAGAACACCTGAAATTCTTCTGGTACATGGGAAAAGTAACTCAACAACATCAACATAATTACGCTGTGCAGCAACTTGTATGGGTTTCAATCCATCGACACACTACAGGAAAGAAAGCATAATAAACACTGTCAAAAGTTAGTTTACTTGGCAGTAGAAGAAACATACAAAAGTCTATGAAATGTGATTGTATAATATGACGATGCACCAAATGCTCATAGTACAACTACAATGCAAAAAACAAAGTTACGATGATTACATGTTTTGTAGTATGATAAAAAAAGCAATAGCATCACTAAAGCAGCAAATACATGTACGATCAGATGAGTATGGATACAGTAGCTGCTCTTTCTAATTTGTCAATAATAAATATCAAGAATATGAAAATTTATTCAGAAGTGTCAGAGTACAAAAAGAAAAACAATGTCCACTAGGGTCAGTTCTAGATTTAAAATGAAACAAGCAAACACATATACCATCAAAGCCCTTTCGATCTGTCAATACATAATGAAAATATAAAGGTACATGTGAAGTGCGACAGTACAAGAAAGAAAAAAACTGAAGTTCATAAATTACATCACAAGAATCTGGGTCAGCTCCAAATTGTAGAAACCAAGCGACCAGTTTGACACTCCCACTAGAAGCAGCAATGTGTAGAGGATTCTGGATTAACTTAGGATCTGCACCGGCCTGTAATGCAGACAATGTAATTAGTTTAAAAAGTAAATACAGATATAGAAGAGTAAATACAGATATGTCGCATCCTGAAATGAACCCAAAACAGAAACAGCGCAATAATGAACCCAAAAGGGACTTGATTATATGATGTACCTTTATTAAATGATCAAAACATTCAATGGAACCAGAGGAGACAGCATAAGATAAGGGTGTGACTTCATGACTGGAATTAAACTCTTCTTGTGGCTGCACCTGTAAGATCATTGTTGTATGAGCTACATGTCCTATAAACCTGCGTGAGGAAATTATAATGAAAACTCACCTTAGCACCATGTTCTACAAGGAACTTGACTGCACCGCTCTGGCCAGCATTAGCAGCACACACAAGTGCAGTAATACCCTCATAGCTTTTCGCATCAATATTAACTCCCTTATCAAGTAGTAGCTTCATTATTCTTAGGCTTCCTGTATTAAGAAACATACAAAACATTACATTTCTCCCATTTAAATTAAAACAAATCACAAGGTATCATCTTACCAATCCTCGCAGCCTTACACAATATAGTAGGTCCAAGATTTAAAACACATGGATCGGCCCCATGATTAAGCAAGCATTCAATAGTTTCCATGTTACTTTTCTCTGTAGCTTTCTTCAATGGTGTTTGACCTGAAATTCATTCAGAAATTACATAAGCAACAACACTAGGTACAACTGACACCTATATCTCATCACACGATAGAAGTATTTTAATGATATAGCATCCATCTCCTACTCTTTTATTTTAACATATTATATCCGTCTTCCAATCTTTCCTTCTTGATGAAATTTGTGCAGCAATTAACATCACACAGTGGAACTATTTCAGGAAGATGACTGTTTGCTTTTACTAAAAACATCGAGCACATCATGACATACGACACAAGGAGTAAAACTTGTAAAACCGATACAAATTGCAGTTTACACACATACCAAACTGCAATAACACTCGATCCGTCTCCAATTTTGTACTCGAAACGAACTAAACAACAACAACAACAACAACAAAGCCTTTAGTCCCAAACAAGTTGGGGTAGGCTAGAGTTGAAACCCATAAGATCTCGCAACCAACTCATGGCTCTGGCACATGGATAGCAAGCTTCCACGCACCCCTGTCCATAGCTAGCTACTCGAAACGAACTGCAGCACCAAAATGTGCTGCATGGGTCGATTCAGATTTACAATTCTACACCCGAATGCAATTGCGGTACTGTAATTGAATCAAGGAAATATAGCCTATGAGTATGGCAACCACCTTTTACTTTACTCTCCACTTGCTACTTTCTACAACGGTGTAATCACATATTGTTAATGATAAAACTCAAAAAAAAAACCAGGTGAAAATGATCCAAAAAATAACCATGCTACACATACATCGACATAATAAATAGTACCTTCGCCATAAAAAGCATTCACATCAATGCCAATTTCATTGATGAGATATGAGCAGATATTTGCTTCCCCTTTTGCAGCGGCATAGTGCAGAACCGTTCGCTTTCTGTGATCACGAAAACTGGCGACTACACTCTTCCCCTCTTTGTCAACGACCGCCATAACATCTTCGTAGATAGAAAATCATCAGTTGGTGACACGGAAAGAAAAGCATCGGGTCAGATCAGACGGTAACCTACCTTTGAGTGTCATATGCCCACAGCGTGCGGATATCATCAAAGCCTCCATAGAGGGAGGATTCTTAGCCGCCAACACCAAATGTAAGGTTCTGCGTCCTGATAATCAATTAGAGTATGGTTCCGAGTCTAAGGAAAGGAAGGGCAGGGAGCGGATGAGGGGAGTCGGAGCTTACTGCAGGTCGCGGTGCACGCTCCAGTCGCCCCCGCCGCCTTCAATCGGGAGGAGGATGATGTAGTCGGCTCGCCTCGGTCGCTGCAGTCCTGGACTTAGGAAGGAGAGGAGGCAGCAAGGCGGCGCCGGCTCGTCCCGTTCCAAGACGGAAGCGACGGGGGTGGCGGCTCTGGTCGTCGAGCTCGCCCCGATTGGAGAAAAGGCGCCGGGGGTTGGACCGGGAGGAGAGGAGGCGACGGAGCTTGTCGCGGTGGCGGAAGGGCGGACTCGGGGTGTGGCGGCTGCGGCTGCGACTGCGCTAACTCTGGCGCGCGGGGTGACTCCGGCGGGTGAGGAAATGGGCCAGTGGGTGTCAGGACCCAGAAGAGATCGGAGAGAATTTGAGATGGATTCAGAATCGAGAAACAAGAATGACGGGAGGAACCCAGTCTGAGCGACGTCGGATCTAGTCTAGAAACAAGAATGACGGGAGCCTCCTTAGCGATTTGGGCTCCCTCACCGTCGGATCGTTTGCTTGATGTGTTCTAGGTCGTCGGATCACGAGATGGAGAGAACAGGACCGTCGGATAGAAAGGAAACACGGTCGCAATGAATAGTTGCCACCGCGCGTAATTTCTATGACCCGCCGAGGGCATTTCTGTCATTTAACATGGCTGGAAAAATATGTAATTCGATAGGGTGAGCACGGGGTCGTCGCTCCTCCCCCACTCGCGCCGCGCCCTCTCCTCTTCCTCCTGCCCCGCCTCTCTCCCTCCCTCCAAACTCTAGACCTGCCCGCGCCTCCATTCCCCGCCGCCGTCCAGGTCCAGCCCCAAGCCGTTGTCATCTCCTTTGCCCAGTCGGTCGTCGCAGCACCGCACGCCCGTGCGCAGGGGCGAAAAGGAGAACCACCCCCCCCCCCCGAGCGCAAGGAGGACGACCCCGACGTCGAGATCACGCGCATCGACCCCCCCCCCCAAGGAAGTGGCCGCTCCTCGTCGTCACTCTTGCAGGCGCCACCACACTCCCGTTCTCCTATCCTGCTCCGTTCCTTCCCATCAGCGACCTCACCGCTGCCACTGACGCGGTCCTCCGTCCTTCCCGAGCCCGGCAACGATGGAGGTGCGCGGCCATCCCTCCCCGCGCGGTGGTGGAGGAAGGACGGGGCCTCCACGGTTGTTGGCGACCTCCTCCCCGACCATCGACCCCTCTATTAGGGCGCGGGGACGGTTGTCGGTGGTGCCTCTCTCTCACCCGTTCTTCTCCTTACGCATCCTCTCCACGTGTCGGACAGTGCCGCTGCTGGCTCACTCCTCGGGACTAGGAAGGGGCATCCTGGGTAGGGATTGGGTTGCGATGGATTTCGTGTGGCGCAAGGCTGGTTGAGGTTTTCGTTTGGTGCATGATTTTTTATCTCGGTATTGATTCTTTAGCTATTCATCTTAGGTGCTCCTTTGGTACATGATGTAGGTCTATTATTGTTGCCATTTCTTTCTCCTGGCGAAGATTCCGACGATTCGTGCTCCGACTCTGCTTCCAGCGAGCCCGCTGATTCCTACTAGGTGAGCTTGTCAGCCTCCTATGTTTCTGATTTTACTCTATTGTTCATGTCCATGTTCATGATGGTGCTTTTGCTTTCTTCCTGTTGACGACATGCTCACCTCTAGCTATGGTCTATTGTTACTTATTGTCTAGGAGACGAACATATCTAGATGCCATCGAAGCGTAAAAAATTGTTGTCCCTTTTTTAGCCCTTTTGGGTACCTTGTCTTCTATAAAGGTGGAATCTGAGCCTTCCTGTCAAGGAGATGATGTTGTTTAGCTAGATTCCATCGAAGGATTTTGTTGCCTTTCTTGCTTTGTTGGGTACCTAGCCTTCTCTTTGTCATGGAGGAGCACAGTTTTGTCCGGGAGCCAAGGCTTTTTGTTCCTTTGCATGGTTAGTTTTTCCCCTGTCCTTAAGTGGTAGGACTTTAGGTATGGAATTGTTCTTTTTATCTATTGTTTTTGCATGTTGGAGTGTAGTGCTAGATTAGCTGTCAACTTTGTTTGGGTATGGCTAATAACATGATAAATAGTTGTCAACTTTGTTTGGGTCTGGTAAATAACTCCCCATTTTGATTTCTTCATTTTTTTACAACGACCCTTACTGTTGTTGTATGGCAAGATTGTCTTAACAAAATGTTCTATATATAGTTCATTTGGTATTGTTGGAGTAACGTAATAATGTCTAGAAGAAACATGTAATGTAGCGCAGCCAACAATTGCCATATTAGATTACCAATGGAGGTACTTTCTTTCAAAAGTTAGTTTCGCAAAAATTCTTTTTAGTGTTGCAGGATGTGATGTAAGTCTATTAAAGTAAACCGATTTTAGTTTTACTTCTCGTCTGCAGCCTCTTATATCATAGCTATGTGGGGTAAGTTTGTTTTGATATTCTAGAGGCGCATGGGAGTAAGCTCTGAGCTACAGACGAGCTCAAACTCTATTGGAGGAGCATGGTCTGCTGCGCCTCTCCCACCTCCTCGGCGCTCAGCAGGATGGCCAGCGTCGCTCAGCAGTAGGGTGTTGATCACAAGATACCAGATTTCTCTATTAGTAGAGGTCTAAAGATAAGGAAGCAAATGAGTTATTAATATGTCTCCCTCGTTTTGATTTCATAACATAATGTATGTTTTATCTACACACCATGTTTGCAGGTTCGAGAAGGAACGAAAGATGAAGAGTTTGTCTCAAGAAATTATCGAACAAAATGTTTATATATCTCTCTTTCACCATAATAGTAAGTAACCAGCACTTGCTTACTTCCTAATACTGATTGTGCCCTCAATTGTATTTTGATTACTTGTGTCTTGGAAAATATTCTGAATATAATAACTTATGCTTTTGTTTGATTATGATAAGAAAATAAGAACTACTTTGATACATGATAAATATACACGAGCGCATACTCATGCAAATTTTCTATTAAATTTGTTCACTTAATTGTAGTTTCGTCAATCACTCTGCAGGGCGTCGTGCTGTCTCTCAACGTGCATTGGATTCAAGCGTGTGCAGGGAGCTTTTCTTCACCGACTATACAATTTGCTATTATATTGGGTGTGTTGGGGACACAAGAAATTTCTTGTATTTGATTGCAGGGTTGCTTCAGAGAGATTATCTTCATCTTACGCCTCCCACGGATTGATAAACCTTAGGTCATCCACTTGATGGAAAACTGCTACTGTCCTACAAAACTCTGTGCTTGGAGGCCCAACACGTGTCTACAAGAATAACGTTGCGTAGTAGACATGGCGCCGTTACCGCGGAGGTGAGTGCTTGAAGGTATATCTTTAGATCTTGCAATCGAATCTTTTAGTTTCTTGTTTTATCACTAGTTTGGTTTATAAAAAAACTACATAAAAATGGAATTGAGGTTGCATCATATTATTGATCATCTTTATAATGTCTTTCTTGAAAATGATGGTTTGGAAAATTGTGCTCAATTGTTAGAAGAAGAAGTCAATAAAATGTTTGGCACAAATTAATTGAATGATGAGCATGATTGCAATGTTGTTAGTATGAATTCTTTGAATATCCACAATGCTAATGATGATTGCACTAGCCATGATAATGATGTCTCCTATAAGAATGTCAATTTTTGTGGAGTGAATTGGGAGTGCAAAAGCACAAAAAAAGGAAGATAAATTTTGTAACAAGCATAAATATTTAGAAACGAAAAAGTTGCAAGAGAGGCTAGATGATTGTGCTGAAATATTTAATATTTCTCGCCATCCTTGTTAACTTTGCAATGAACATGGTCATTTAAATCTCCAATGCTATTTGTTTCATGATCAAATTGTGTCCAAAAATTGTGATAACTTGATTACCCTTGAGCATCATAAAGAGCTTAGTCTTCTTTTGGGGTATGAAGAGATGAAACATATGACTAAGGGTATTCCAAATTTTAACCTCAATAGATTTCTTGATTTTGATCTAGAGGAAATTTATATGTTTTGTGCGGAAAATTGCATTGAGAATCCTTATATTGCCAACTATCTAAAGACAAGAAAACAAATAGAGTATGAAGAGAATACTAATGGAAGGGAAAATATTTTCCAATACCCTCCTAGTGTTTCTTATGATGAATTAGGTAACGAGGAGGAGCTTCCTATCCAATCAATCTCTTCAATAAGAAGCTCGAAAAAAATGATTAAACCCACACATGAGGTGGTGAAGAAGAAAAAGAAAAGAAGAAAAAGTAGAGGTAAAACGTAACTCTCCCAATGCTCCTATCACCATTGTGCCTCATGAAAGTGAATCAAATATGTTGATGGAGGATGATGATATTTAGTATGATTTTGTGATGCCTACTACTTGTTGTAGTGATTATGCTTGGGAAGACAATGATGTCTTTTATGATCTTGGATATCTTTTTGGCACTTGCTTGGAAGAATATGATAATAATGTTTGCTATACTATTGGTGCCATTCATGCTATTGATAAGAATGATTATGATGGTATGCAAAACCACAAGCTTGGGGATCCTATGTTTGATGAGTATGAAATGTTTGAAGATTTATTTTCTGAAAACAATGCTTGTCCTAAGCTTGGGGATGCTTTGCATAATGAATATGATCCTTTGATTCCTTCTACTTTCGATAATAAGATTTATTATGATGATAGCATGCTTCCTATTTATGATGATTACAATGATGAAAGTGGGTTTGGAAGAGTGTCAACTCTAGGTAGTAGTGATCCCACTATTTTGGAGGGTGTTGAATCTTATTACAAAATTGATGAAAGAGAGGTCATGACTTTATTTAGTGATACATCCACTATTTTGGAAGAGGTTTCAATTGACTATGATGAGAACAAAGTTGCTACTTATGATGTTTATTATGATGACATGTATGCCATAAAGAGTAATAAATTTTCTATGCTTTTGGATCATGAAAAGAATGCTTTATGTGATGGTTATATGGATGAATCTATTCATGATGCTACTAAAAATTATTATGAGAGAGGAACTTATGATTCATGATGCTCTTGTTATGCTTCAATCTTTATCTTTATGCGAGCATCACTGAACTCATCATGCCCAACTAAAAGGCATTAAAGAAAAGCGCTTGTTGGAAGACAACCCAACACTTTTATCTATTGTTTTTGTGTGTTCACATGATTATGCTACTGTAGTAATCATGTTTTATTGTTTTTGTTTCAATAAAGTGCCAAGTAAAGCCTTTCGGATCATGTTGGGTGATAGGTTATTTGATCTTGCTGAAAAACAGAAACTTTTGCGCTCACGAAAATAACTCTCATTTTTAACATGAGTTGATTCTTTTTGCAGAAGATTAATATACAAATTGCTCACGTGGTACTAATTTTTTCATAGTTTTTGGAGTAGCAGAAGTATGGTTTGAGTACAGATTACTATAGACTGTTCTGTTTTTGACAGACTATGTTTTCAATGCATAGTTTGCTTGTTTCCTAGTTTCTATAGCTTATATTGCTGAATATAAATTGTAGGAATGATATGATACAGTAGGCATTGTGTGGAAAAATTATGTATCTTGTCTTTGACAGTACCAAAAGTGAAATGATTTGCTTTTTATCATACTAACCTATCTCACAAGGTTCCGTTAAGTTTTGTGTGATTCGAGTTTTCAAGTTTTGGGTGAGATGTCGATATGAGGAGAATAAGGAGTGACAAGACCCTAAGCTTGGGGATGCCCAAGGCATCCCCAAGGTAATATTCAAGGAAGATCCAAACAACTAAGCTTGGGGATGCCCCAAAAGGAATCCCCTCTTTCGTCTCCAACATTCTCTGTAACCTCACTTGGAGCTATTGTTGGGTTCTAAGGTAGGGTGCATCGACTGCAAATTAAAATTTTCCTACGTGTAGAACAACCAGGAACATGCTACGGGAGATGGATCACAGATTGTTACCACTAGACGTGCAGTGCCCTGCAACGGAAGTAGAGTTGAGGTAGCGCGTTCCCGGAGTCGCCTCGCGTTCCCGGAGTCCTCCTCCTTGCCGGTCTCCCACGTAGCCGATCGGATCCCGCGAACAGGTTCGCTGGAGCGGTGCAAGTGCACCACCTCTAATGGTATCCGCGCGTGCAGGAGGAACGTTGTGTGGTGGACTGCTAGGTCCGATCACACAACCGGCGGCGAGTGGAGGTGGCTATTCGCAACACATGCAAACCCTAGTGACAGCGCCGAAGTGATTAATTGCACGAGTGTGCCGCACCTCCACTTTATATAGGCGTCCGTTGCGGGCTCAACACTTGGGCCTCGCACGGACCCTAAAGCCCACAAGTCTACTCGGCCACAATCCGAATACAGCTCGGATCACATCCGACCAGTGTCCTCGGATCCGACCTCGTAGGTTCCTTCCCTTAAGCGCGCGACCCCTTAGGTTCAAGTCGGCCTGGCCATAGTTCGGATCACCTCCGGACTGCATGGTTGGTAGCGGCCTCTAGCAAGGCATGCCGAACACCAAGCAGACTATGAAGCTGGTTAGGCGAACCTGTACAACATGTCACACTTCTGTTCCCTTTGCCACACAATATATGTTGTCGGGCTCAAGGTGAGATTGTCATCCTTGTGCTAGCCCAACCCCTTTTTTGTTCCAATGATGTCGACCACAAACCGGATTATCTCATAATCCTTATCGCATGACCATGCTTATCTTGGTCGGATCACGCGAAGGGCCCAGAGTATATCTCTCCTGATCGGAGGGGCAAATCCCATCTTGCTCGACCACGTCTCGCAGCATGGGTCTGGACAAGCCCGAAACCTACCTTTGTAACTACCCAATCATGGAGTAGCGTTTGGTCGGCCCAAAGCAGGTCTGTCACCATCCCGAGTACATGCGTCAGCTCACGTCTTAGGACATAGAACGTATGTTGTACTAGAGACTCACATATGACATATCGTTGCGTCTTATAGTTGGGTCTGTCCGACTCGGACCTTATCTCGACTCGGATCCGACTACGTCGAATCCGACCAGACCTTTCCAAGTCCATATTATCCGGTTAGCATCCAATGCTCCATGGCTAGTGAGACCAAGCCATTGACCGTGTCATATGCTAGGCTAGTTGGCTGCTCGTCCACACAACCCTTTCGACTAGGGATCTTTTAGGACAGTCATCATACAATGCATAGTCCCAAAAACAAGTCACGTACTTGCTGATACACATCATTGATAATGTCCAAGGACTATCTTTATTCATAAACAAATAGGAAATATCATCAGACATGATTGCCTCTAGGGCATATCTCCAACAGTCTCCCACTTGCACTAGAGTCAATCAAATAGACATCGAATTCCCATAGCTCTAATGTGCCCCTCATGCTTGGGTTGTGGAAGCGGCCTAGTCAACGGATCTACAACATTTGCATCCATGTGAATTTTGCATAACTCTACATCACCATTATTTACGATCTTTCGTATCAGGTGATATTTCCAATCTATGTGTCTGACCTTGTGGTGATTCCTCAGCTCCTTGGCTTGTGCGATGGCACCAGAATTATCACAATAAAGGTCCAACATTTTTATCGAGGCTGGGAAAATACCAAGATCATCCAGAAAGTTCCGGATCCAAACACCTTCCTTTGCAACTTCACAAGCCGCAATGTATTCGGCTTCTGTGGTAGAATCAGCCACCGTATCTTGCTTGGAACTCATCCAGCTCACTGCTCCTCCA
This sequence comes from Triticum aestivum, assembly GCF_018294505.1. Lineage (NCBI taxonomy): Eukaryota > Viridiplantae > Streptophyta > Magnoliopsida > Poales > Poaceae > Triticum > Triticum aestivum. The sequence continues at coordinate 325,417,097 of NC_057795.1, read as the reverse complement.
TTCATGACATACACGAATCCGGACTATGATCGACAATCATCTCTGTTAGTTTGGAAACTAGCATCGGCGTAACCCCTTACGACAAGCTCTTCCTTACCTCCATAAACTAGGAACATCTCTTTAGTCCTTTTCAGGTACTTCAAAATAGTCTTTACCGCTGCCCAGTGACTCTCACCGGGGTTTGCCTGGTACCTGCTTGTTAGGCTTATTGCAAAAGCAATATCAGGCCTTGTACATATCATGGCATACATGATGGATCCGATTGCCGAGGCATACGGAATCCTACTCATCCTGTTTCGCTCATCAGATGTCGAAGGACTCTGAGTCTCGCTTAGCCTTATACCATGTGAGAGTGGCAAGAACCCTTTCTTCGCCTCACTCATGTTGAACCGCTTCAACACTTTATCTATGTATGTTCTCTGGCTTAAGCCGAGCAGCGTCCTCGATCTATCTCTATAGATCTTAATGCCTAAAATATACACTGCCTCACCAAGGTCCTTCATTGAAAACTTGCCGTTCAATGACTCCTTGACATAGTTCAGCATCGAAACATCATTCCCGATCAACAATATGTCATCCACATACAAGATCAAAAACACTACCAAGCTCGCACTTAACTTCTTGTATAAACAAGCGTCCTCTTCGCTTTTGATGAAACCGAGACCAGTGACGACCTCAAAACAAATGTTCCAGCTCCGAGATGCTTGCCTCAACCCATAAATGGATCCCTTAAGCTTGCATACCTTACTAGCGCTAGTCGGATCAACAAAACCCTCGGGCTGTATCATATACACGTCCTCGGTTAAATTTCCATGAAGGAAAGCTGTCTTGACATCCATTTGCCATATCTCGTAATCGAAATATGCAGCTATAGCTAGTACGATCCTCACCGACTTCAGCATCGCTACCGGCGAGTAAGTCTCGTCATAGTCAATTCCTTGAACTTGTCCATAACCCTTAGCAACAAGCCGAGCTTTGTGGATCTGAACATTTCCATCCACATCGGTTTTCTTCTTAAAGACCCATTTGCAACCAATGGCTGTTACGCCAGGCGGCGGATCAACCAAGTCCCAGACTAGATTCTCATCCATGGACTTTAACTCGGATCTCATGGCCTCCAGCCATGCCTCCGAGTCTGGGCTCACCATCGCTTCCGCATACGTGGTCGGCTCGTCACTTTATAGCAACAATACATCATGCACTCTGCGCAATCTTTCCGACCTCCATGGTTCCGGTGCCGCTTCCACTACAGGTTTCCTGACTGACTCCGGTATGATCTCATCACTAGCCGAGCCATCCCCGAGTGGTCCTCGAATTTCTTTGAGTCGGACCCCCACTGGCCTCCCAACTGAGAAACTCTTTCTCAAGAAAAACCCCATTCTGAGTAACAAACACTTTGTTCTCTTCCCGGTTGTAGAAGCTATATCCCAAGGTTTCCCTCGGATATCCCACGAATATGAATTTATCCGACTTGGGTGTAACTTGTCTGACATAAGTCGCTTGAAAAATGCTTGACAATCCCAAATCTTTAGAAAAGACAAACTGGGACTCTTCCTAGTCCACATCTCATGTGGTGTCTTGTCTACGGATTTTGAAGGTACCATGTTAAGTGTGAAAGTTGCAGTTTCTAGAGCGTATCCCCAGAATGACAAGGGTAAATCCGATTTGCTCATCATAGACCGGACCATGTCCAACAAGGTCCTATTCCTCCATTCTGACACGCCGTTTCTCCGTGGCATACCTGGAGGTGTGAGCTGAGGTACTATACCTCGACTTTTCAGATGATCATCAAACTCCTGGCTCATGTACTCACCTCCACGATCAGATCGCAGAAGCTTTATAGCCTTGCCAAGCTGATTCTCAACCTCATTCTGAAACTCTTTGAACTTTTCAAAAGTTTCTGACTTGTGCCTCATCAAATAGATATATCCATATCTACTCAAGTTGTCGGTAAAAGTCACGAAGTACTGATAGCCGCCTCTGGCAGTTGTGCTCATTGGACCACACACATCACTATGTATAAGTTCCAATAGCTCGGACACCCTCTCGCAACTCTTTGCAAAAGGAGACTTAGTCATCTTGCTGAGTGATACGTCCATTTTGCATCATGATTTTATATCAATATTTATTGCATTATGGGATATTATTACACAATATATCAATACTTATGGCTATTCTCTCTTATTTTATAAGGTTTACCATGAAGAGGGGGAATGCCGACAGCTGGAATTCTGGCTGGAAAAGGAGCAAACATTGGAAAACTATTCTGCACTCTCCAAAAGACCTGAAACTCCACGAAACTTATTTTTGGATTTAATAAGAATTACTGAGCGGAAGAAACACCTCAGGGGGCCCACACCCTGGCCAGGAGGGTGGGGGCGCGCCCACCCCTACTGGGCGCGCCCCCTGTCTCCTGGGCCCCTTGGTGGCCCCCCCAGTGTCCATCTTCTGCTATATGAAGGCTTTTACCCTGGAAAAAATCATGGGAAAGCTTACGGGACGAAACTCCGCCGCCACGAGGCGGAACCTTGGCGGAACCAATCTAGAGCTCCGGCAGAGCTATTCTGCCGGCACACTTCCCTCCGGGAGGGGGAAATCATCACCATCGTCATCACCAACGATCCTCTCATCGGGAGGGGGTCAATCTCCATCAACATCTTCACCAGCACCATATCCTCTCAAACCCTAGTTCATCTCTTGTATCCAATCTTGTATCCAAAACCACAAATTGGTACCCGTGGGTTGCTAGTAGTGTTGATTACTCCTTGTAGTTGATACTTATTGGTTTACTTGGTGGAAGATCATATGTTCAGATCCTTAATGCATATTATTACACCTCTGATTATGAACATGAATATGCTTTGTGAGTAGTTACGTTTGTTCCTGAGGACATGGGTGAAGTCTTGCTACTAGTAGTCATGTGAATTTGGTATTCGTTCGATATTTTGATAAGATGTATGTTGTCTTTCCTCTGGTGGTGTTATGTGAACGTCGACTACATGACACTTCACCATTATTTGGGCATAGAGGAAGGCATTGGGAAGTAATAAGTAGATGAGGGGTTGCTAGAGTGACAGAAGCTTAAACCCTAGTTTATGTGTTGCTTCGTAAGGGGCTGATTTGGATCCAAATGTTTAATGATGTGGTTAGTGAGGGAGTCCTGGACTAGGGGGTGTCCGGATAGCCGGACTATCATCATCGGCCGGACTCCAAGAATATGAAGATACAAGATTGAAGACTTCGTCCCGTGTCCGGATGGGACTTTCCTTGGCGTGGAAGGAAAGCTTGGCGATACGGATATGTAGATCTCCTACCATTGTAACCGACTCTGTGTAACCCTAGCCCTCTCCGGTGTCTATATAAACCGGAGGGTTTTAGTCCGTAGGACAACAACCATTACAACAATCATACCATAGGCTAGCTTCTAGGGTTTAGCCTCCTTGATCTCGTGGTAGATCCACTCTTGTACTACCCATATCATCAATATTAATCAAGCAGGACGTAGGGTTTTACCTCCATCAAGAGGGCCCGAACCTGGGTAAAACATCGTGTCCCTTGTCTCCTGTTACCATCCGCCTAGACGCACAGTTCGGGACCCCCTACCCGAGATCCGCTGGTTTTGACACCGACATTGGTGCTTTCATTGAGAGTTCCTCTGTGCCGTCACCGATAGGCTTGATGGCTTCTTCAATCAATAACAACGCAGTCCAGGGTGAGACTTTTCTTCCCGGACAGATCTTCGTGTTCGGCGGCTTTGCACTGCGGGCCAATTCGCTTGGCCATCTGGAGCAGATCGAAAGCTACACCCCTGGCCGTCAGGTCAGGTTTGGAAGCCTAAACTTCACGACTGACATCTGTGGAGACTTGATCTTCGATGGATTCGAGCCACAACCAAGCGCGCCGCACTATCACGGTGGACATGATTTAGCTCTGCTACCGGATAGTGCCCTGGAGGCCGCGCACGAGTCCACTCCGACCCATAGTTCGGAGCCGACCGCGCAAATCGAGGACAGGTGGCTGGACACCGCCTCGGGGGCTGCGATCTCTACGGCGATGGAGCTGAACACTGACCTTGTCCCTTGCAAAGCCCGTGACTCCGAGGCGCCGGACTCCTTGCCGGACTCCAAACCTCCTACGCCCCTGCCAATCAAATCCGATTGGGCGCCGATCATGGAGTTCACCGCTGCGGACATCTTTCAGCACTCGCCCTTTGGCGACATCCTGAATTCGCTAAAGTCTCTCTCTTTATCAGGAGAGCCCTGGCCGGACCATGGTCAGGACAGTTGGGATGCGGACGACGAAGAAATTCAAAGCCCTCCCACCACCCACTTTGTAGCCACTGTCGACGACCTAACCGACATGCTAGACTATGACTCTGAAGACATCGACGGTATGGACGACGATGTCGGAGACGATCAAGAACCAGCACCTACGGGGCATTGGAAGGCCACCTCGTCATACGACATATACATGGTGGACATCCCAAAGGATGGAGACGGCGAAGAAGCAGCGGAGGCAGATTCCTCTAAGAAACAGCCCAAGCACCGACGTCAGCGGCGCCGCTCTAAATCCCGCCACAGCAAGAATGGAGATTCCGGCACCGGAGATAATAACACCCCAGAGAGTGCCGAAGACAACCCCCTCCAGCAAGATTCAGCGCAGGAGGACGGAGAAGCCAGCCCTCAAGAGAGGGCGGCAGACGAGGAGATTGAGGATGACAATTACATGCCTCCCTCCGGAGACGAGGCAAGCCTCAACGACGACGAATTCGTCGTGCCCGAGGATCCCGTCGAACAAGAGTGTTTTAAACGCAGGCTAATGGCCACGGCAAACAGCCTAAAGAAAAAGCAGCAACAGCTTCAAGCTGATCAAGACCTGCTGGCCGACAGATGGACCGAGGTCCTCGCGGCCGAAGAACATGAACTTGAACGCCCCTCCAAAGGCTACCCAAAACGCAAGTTGCTCCCCCGATTAGAGGAGGAGGCATACGAACCTTCATCACCATCGCATAATATGGCTGACCGACCACCTCGTGGCCGCGACAGAGAGGCATCTAGACCCTCCACCAGAATCGTACCCCGGCACCGCTCGAAAAGCGCGAAGCCATGGGGAAATGCGCCGGACTTGCGAAACATATTGGAGGACAAGGCAAAACAATCAAGATCTATCTACAGATCACGCGGGCGCCCCACGATCCACGACGATTATCGTCGCGCCGGACACAGCAACTCCGGCCGGGCCAAACACAGCAGACACAACTCTCTTGAGCTACGTCGTGATATTGCCCAGTATAGAGGCGCCGCACACCCACTATGCTTCACAGATGAAGTAATGGATTATCAAATCCCCGAAGGGTTTAAACCCGTAAACATTGAATCCTACGATGGCACAACAGACCCCGCGGTTTGGATCGAAGATTATCTCCTTCATATCCACATGGCCCGCGGTGACGATCTACACGCCATCAAGTATCTCCCACTCAAGCTTAAAGGACCAGCTCGGCATTGGCTTAACAGCTTGCCAGTAGAGTCAATTGGGTGTTGGGAGGACCTGGAAGCCGCATTCCTCGACAACTTCCAGGGCACATATGTGCGAGCACCAGACGCCGATGACCTAAGCCACATAATTCAACAGCCAGACGAATCGGCCAGACAATTCTGGACACGGTTCTTAACAAAGAAAAATCAAATCGTCGACTGTCCGGATGCAGAGGTCCTCGCAGCCTTCAAACATAACATCCGCGACGAGTGGCTGGCCCGGCACCTAGGACAGGAAAAGCCGAAATCCATGGCATCTCTCACATCACTCATGACCCGCTTTTGTGCGGGGGAGGACAGCTGGCTAGCCCGCAGTAACAACCTCCGTAAAAATTCTGGCAGTCCGGACTACAAGGACCGCAATGGCAGGTCGCGTCGCAACAAAGACAAATGCCACGTTAACGGCAATAACACTAAAGATACGGCAGTCAACGCCGGATTCAGAGGCTCAAAACCCGGTCAGCAGAAAAAGCCATTTAAAAGAACTACTCCGGGTCTGTCCAATTTGGACCGAATACTCGACCGCTCTTGCCAGATACATCGCACCCCCGAAAAGCCAGCTAATCACACCAACAGGGATTGTTGGGTATTCAAGCAGGCAGGCAAGTTAATTGCCGAACACAATGACAAGGGGCCGCATAGCGATGACGAGGAAGAGACCCGGCCGCCGAACAGTAGAGGACAGAAGGGGTTCCCCCCACAAGTGCGGACGGTAAACATGATATACGCAACCCACATACCCAAGAGGGAGCGGAAGCGTGCACTTAGGGACGTATATGCGATGGAGCCAGTTGCCCCGAAGTTCAATCCATGGTCCTCTTGCCCGATCACTTTCGATCGAAGGGACCACCCCACCAGTATCCGCCACGGCGGGTTCGCCGCATTGGTCTTAGACCCAATCGTCGATGGATTTGACCTCACTAGAGTCCTGATGGACGACGGCAGCAGCCTGAACCTGCTTTATCAGGATACAGTGCGCAAGATGGGCATAGACCCCTCAAGGATTAAACCTACAAAGACGACCTTCAAAGGCATCATACCAGGTGTAGAGGCCAATTGTACAGGCTCAGTCACACTGGAAGTGGTCTTCGGATCCCCGGATAACTTCCGAAGCGAAGAGTTAATCTTCGACATAGTCCCGTTCTGCAGTGGCTATCATGCCCTGCTCGGACGAACCGCGTTTGCAAAGTTCAACGCGGTACCGCATTATGCATACCTCAAGCTCAAGATGCCAGGCCCTCGCAGAGTCATCACGGTCAACGGAAACACTGAACGCTCCCTCCGAACGGAGGAACATACAGCGGCTCTCGCGGCAGAAGTACAGAGCAACCTCTTAAGGCAACTTTCGAGTCCGGCTGTTAAACAACCAGACACGGCCAAACGCGTCCGGAGCAACATACATCAAGACCACCTGGCACGTTCCGAGCATAAGTAGCAGTGCGGCCCCAACCCCAGCCCTTGCATGATTGCAAGACCAGCTCTCCGCGTACATCATTATGCTCTGGAGATACCATGGGCATCGGGGGAGGGGCTCGACCACGACAGGCCCAGAGTGCGGCTCAACCACACCAGGGGCTCCCAAGTGTGTCGTTCTTTTTCTTTTCCTTTTTCTTTTTTTTTCCACAGGACTCCGTTTGTCAGAGACCCTGTCCGGCGGCGAATCTGCCGAACTCACGATGCAACAGCCAGGGAAGAACGAAGGCTACGACGAACAATCAGGTGGTCTCCATTACGAGCATTAAATCTGTTAAATATACCATTCCGCAGCCTACCCCTGGAGGGGGACATGTCTAATAGTCCAATCCCTTGCCTACCGCACTATTTGTATCGTTCTGCACTCATGGGAGAATTCCTTGAATGAACAATGCATCACTTTTCGCTTATAATTGCATTCCCTTTTTACATATATGTTCATTTATGACGTTTTGCAACCGTACACTTTGGTACGGCCGAATGCACCAGGGGCTTATGTTCCCCGCATTATGGTGTGACAAGTCCGAATACTTTCACAAGTGCGGCACCCTGAACTTATAGCATTATATGAATCGGCTCCGAATCATGTCTTGGGTCAATAGTTGGGTTTGCCCGGCTCCCATGTTTTGGTACCTTACGTTCCGTTACATCGGCTAAGGTAGCACTGGGAGAACCACTGCGATTGCGCCCCAGTTGAGCTGGGTTAACGCCTCAGTGGAGAAAGCTAAAACTGACCGTCATGATAAGGCGAGAGCTGGTCCCTGTTCGAGAGGTCTTTTCGAGTCCCTAAAGACTTATGCCGCTTAGAGCGATGAGCCAACTAACTGTCCGGCCCAGGCGTGGATAGCGCCCCAAATTCGGCCTTCCGAACACTAGGGGCTTCGCCGAAATTTAAAATTATAGAATTCTATGGCTAAGTGAGAGTGTTCAAGCATTATAAGTCCGGTTGCCTAGTTCGTTGTGTTGAGCGCCTCCCTAGATGGACCCAAATATGGGAACAAGAGTGCTCAAATTTATCCCGAACACCCCAGCACTCGTGGCATGGGGGCTGAAGCCGACGACTTGCCATCTCTCAGATTTGATAAACGGCCAAACAGAAGGTAATATTTTAAATAAACAAGCGTTGCTTAGCGCATATGAACAAAGTTTTCAAGCGCACAGGATAACACATTGCGAGTCTACTCAAATATTACATCTTTGGGGCACTCGTCCGCAATCTTGCGGGCACCCTTCAGGACACTCTTATAATACATTTCGGGCGTACGATACTCCTTGCCCGCCGGCGGCGCGTCTGTCAGAAGCCTCTCAGCATCCAGCCTGCCCTAGTGCACCTTTGCACGGGCAAGGGCCCGACGGGCACCTTCGATGCAGGCGGAGCGCTTGATGACTTCCACCCAAGGGCACGCATCCACCAGCCACCGCACGAGGCCGAAGTAGCTCCCAGGCATGGCCTCTTCAGGCCACAGCCGGACTATGAGGCCCTTCATGGCCTGCTCGGCTACCTTGTGGAGCTCGACCAGCTGCTTCAGCTGGTCGCTAAGGGGCACCGGATGTCCGGCCTCAGCATACTGAGACCAGAAGACCTTCTCCGTTGAGCTCCCCTCCTCGGCCCGGTAAAATGCGGCGGCATCGGACACGCTGCGAGGTAGATCTGCAAACGCTCCTGGAGAGCTCCGAATCCGGGTAAGTAACAGGTAATTCACACTCACATGCTTGCTTTGCATGAAAAATGCCTTACCCGCCGCTATTTTCTTCACCGCCTCAATCTTCTGGAGGGCCTTATGGGCCTCGGCCTTCGCGGCTTTGGCACTCTCAAGAGCCGAGGCAAGCTCGGACTCTCGAGTCTTCGAGTCGCGCTCCAAACTCTCATGCTTTTCCATGAGAGCCTGGTGCTCTTGCCGCACCTCTACCACCCGCGCCTCCTGCTTCTCTCGCTCCGCTCGTTCCGCGGCCGCATTACGTTCAGCCGCGGACACGGCCTCCTTCAGGGTCGCCACCTTGTTAGTTGCCCCTGCAGTGCCCATGTTATCCTTGTTATTTCTATTGCAACCAAAATCCTTTTCTGTAAGGTACAAATTTAATACGGTGTTACTCACCTTCTTTGTCCTCGAGCTGCCTCTTGGCAAGGCCGAGCTCGTTCTCGGTTTGCTCGAGGTTCTGCTTCAAAGCACCGACCTCCGCAGTCAGTGCGGCAGAGGTCAGCAGCGCAGCCTGCAATCCCATATTGACATAATTTTTAGAACTCCTGTGTATATCTTTTTAGATCCTCAGTCCGGCTTTTCTTTCCGAACACCGAACCGAGCATCAGGGGCTACTGTCTATGCGGTATTACATTACATATTTAAAAAAAACTTCTTACCTCAAAGCCTGATAGAAGGCTGCTGCAGGCCTCGGTCAGCCCACTCTTGGCGAGCTGAACCTTCTAAATCACCGCACTCATGATAGTGCGGTGCTCTTCCTCGATGGAAGCGCCATTGAGCGCCTCCAGCAATGAATCCGGCGCCTCCGGTTGGACGGAGGCCGCCGGTGCCACGGTCTTGCCCTTCTTACGAAGGGGCCGCCTGCCGGACTCCGGAACCACTGCGGGTTCTGGGTTGGAGTCTGGAGCGAAGTCCGGGAGGCTGCCTTGTGGCACCTCCGGAGCCTCACCCTCCTGGCGGGTCCCCTCCTGGGACCCCACCTCGGCGTCCTCGGCGTCACGAGGGGTGGAGGCGGTCGGAATGGAATCCACGTCCGACGGAGCCAAGGACCCGCTCGAAGAAGCGGGAAGATCATTCTCGGCCGGACTACAGGTTGTATGCGGCATTAGAAGGACACTGTGTGGCGAAAAAGAGAAATTATAAATCATGTAGGAATCCGGATACTTACGATCTTGCCAGGGGCTTGGCCCTTGAGGGCCACCCCTCGTCGCCTTCGTTTGCGTTGGCGGAGCTGTCCGGAGGAAGGGTCCTTCCCCTCTTGGACCCTTCGGCCTCCCCCATTAGGGAAGCCTTCCTCTTCCTCTCTCCCCCCTCCTGGGGAGAGCCCCCTCTCTTCTCCTCGTCCTCGGGGGCGGAATCCGCCTCGGAGTCGTCGGACACCTAAAAACGGGAACTCTTTCGAGTACCCGTGGCCTCCTTCTTGGCCTTCTTCTCCGGCACCACATGTGGTGCCGGAACCAGTAGCCCCGCTAGACAGGCGTCTACTGGGTCTTTTGGCATGGGAGCCGGGCAGATAATCTGCTCGGCCTCCTTTATCCAGCCCTGTTAAAGGAAAAGGGGAGATTAGATCCCGCATAAAGTCGAACTATTGAAAACAGGTGTCCCATAAAGGGTAGAATTACTTACCTCGTCAGCTGGACGCTGCGAGCAAAATCCGTGATCTTCAGTAGCGGATGCGGGAGCTTCAGCGCCCTTGAACAACACCTTCCAGGCAGCTTCGTACGTCGTGTCGAAGAGCCCGCTCAGGGTCTGGTGATGTGCCGGATCAAACTCCCACAGATTGAAAGCCCGTTGTTGGCAGGGGAGAATCCGGCGAACGAGCATGACCTGGATCACGTTGACAAGCTTAAGCTTCTTGTTCACCAGGGTCTGAAGGCAGGACTGGAGTCCTATCAGCTCCCCCGAACTACCCCATAGCAAGCCCTTCTCTTTCCAGGAGGTGAGCTGCACGGGGATACCAGATCTGAACTCAGGGACCGCCGCCCATTTAGGGTCGCGTGGCTCGGTGATGTAGAACCACCCCGATTGCTACCCTTTGACGAACTCCACGAAGGCACCCGCGAGCTAGAGGACGTTGGGCATTTTGCCTGCCATGGCGCCTCCGCACTCCGCTTGGACGCCCTTCACCACCTTCGGCTTGACATTGAAGGTCTTTAACCACAAGCCGAAGTGGGGCTGGATGCAGAGGAAAGCCTCACACACAACGATGAACGCCGAGATGTTGAGGATGAAGTTTGGCGCCAGATCGTGGAAGTCCAGGCCATAATAGTACATGAGCCCCTGGACGAAGGGATGAAGTGGGAAACCCAGTCCGCGGAGGAAGTGGGGAAGGAATACGACCCTCTCATGGGGCCTGGGGGTGGGGATGAGCTGCCCCTTGTCGGGCAGCCGGTGCGCGATGTCGCGGGACAAGTATCCGGCGCCGCGTAGCCTCTCGATGTGTCCCTCCATAACGGAGGAGGCCATCCATTTGCCTCCCGCTCCGGACATGGCTGGAGAAGGTTGAGACGAGATGTGCGAACTTGGGCGTTGGAGCTCAAGTGCGCGGAGATGGATAAGCAAAAGGAGGAAGAAGGCGTAGGTAAAGAGGGTTGATCCTTATCCCCTTATATATGGGCGGACGGAGGCCATTCGTCCCCACCAGCCTGGTAGAACTCGCTTATCCCCCAAGCGCCACAATCAATGGCGCGGTTGGGTTACCCACATCCGTATTGATGGGAATCCCGGAATAAGGGGAACACGATCTCTGCTTCGACAAGACGTGCCAAGGAAACCGCTTCGCTAAACACGCTGAGGTGGTATAATAATAACAATTCAAGTAAAGTCTTGGTGGTGGTGTGGCATCATGCCACAAAAGACGTCAGCAAATTGAACCTGTGTGTGTATTATTCTCTCTACGGTGGAATGTGGAATTTATTTTGCAGAGCCGGACACTATCCAGGTGTTCACAATCTTCTATGGATTATTCGAAGAAGGAACCCGCCTTGCAATGCCGAACAATATGCGCGCCGGACTCATCGTCATTGAAGCCTGGTTCAGGGGCTACTGAGGGAGTCCTGGACTAGGGGGTGTCCGGATAGCCGGACTATCATCATCGGCCGGACTCCAAGACTATGAAAATACAAGATTGAAGACTTCATCCCGTGTCCGGATGGGACTTTCCTTGGCGTGGAAGGCAAGCTTGGCTATACGGATATGTAGATCTCCTACCATTGTAACCGACTCTGTGTAACCCTAGCCCTCTCCGGTGTCTATATAAACCGGAGGGTTTTAGTCCATAGGACAACAACCATTACAACAATCATACCATAGGCTAGCTTCTAGGGTTTAGCCTCCTTGATCTCGTGGTAGATCCACTCTTGTACTACCCATATCATCAATATTAATCAAGCAGGACATAGGGTTTTACCTCCATCAAGAGGGCCCGAACCTGGGTAAAACATCGTGTCCCTTGTCTCCTGTTACCATCCGCCTAGACGCACAGTTCAGGACCCCCTACCCGAGATCCGCCGGTTTTGACACCGACAGTTAGGTTTACCTTAATACTTTTGTTGTAGTTGCGGATGCTTGCAATAGGGGTTAATCATAAGTGGGATGCTTGTCCAAGTAAGGGCAGTACCCAAGCACCGGGCCACCCACATATCAAATTATCGAAGTACCGAACGCGAATCATATGAGTGTGATGAAACTAGCTTGACGATAATTCCCATGTGTCCTCGGGAGCGCTTTTCTCATTATAAGAAATTGTCCAGGCTTGTCCTTTGCTACAAAAAGGATTGGGCCACCTTGTTGCACCTTATTTACTTTTATTGCTTGTTACTTGCTATAATTTATCTTATCGCAAAACTATCTATTACCTACAATTTCAGTGCTTGCAGAGAAAACCTTATTGAAAACCGCTTATCATTTCCTTCTGCTCCTCGTTGGGTTCGACACTCTTACTTATCAAAAGAACTATGATGGATCCCCTACACTCATGGGTCATTAAGACTCTTTTCTGACGCCGTTGCCGGGGAGTGTAGCGCTTTTGGTGAGTGGAACTTGGTAAGGAAACATTTATATAGTGTGCTGAAATTTTCTATTACTTATTACTATGGAAACTAATCCTTTGAGGGGCTTGTTTGGGGCATCTTCGCCCCGACCAGTAGAGCAAAGAGTTGCTCCTCAACCTACTGAATCTACTGAAAATGTTCACTTTGAAATTCCTTCGGGTATGATAGAGAAACTGCTAGCTAATCCATTTGCAGGAGATGGAACATTGCATCCTGATTTACACCTTATCTTTGTGGATGAAGTTTGTGGATTATTTAAGCTTGCAGGTATTCCCGATGATTTTGTCAAAAGGAAGGTCTTCCCTTTATCTTTGAAGGGAGATGCATTGACATGGTATAGGCTATGTGATGATACGGGATCTTGGAATTATAAACAATTGAAGTTGGAATTTCACCAGAAGTTCTATCCTATGCATCTTGTTCATCATGATCGTAATTACATATATAATTTCTGGCCTCGCGAAGAAGAAAGCATCGCTCAAGCTTGGGGGAGTCTTAAGTCAATGTTATATTCATGCCCCAATCATGAGCTCTCCAAAGAAATGATTATTCAAAAAATTTATGCTCGGCTTTCTCTGAATGATTGCACCATGCTCGATACTTCCTGTGCTGGTTCTTATATGCTGAAGACTATTGAATTCAAATTGGACTTATTAGAAAGAATTAAACGCAACTCTAAAGATTGGGGTTCTGATGATGGTAAGGAGTCAGGTATGACACCTAAGTTTGATTGTGTTAAATCTTTTATGGATACCGATGTTTTTCGTGGATTTAGCGCTAAATATGGACTTGACTCTGAGATAGTAGCTTCTTTCTGTGAATCTTTTGCTACTCACGTTGACCTCCCTAAGGAGAAGTGTTTTAAATATAATCGTCCCATTGAAGTAAAAGTAGTTGCACCTATTACAGTTGAAGAAAAGACTATTACCTATAATGATCATATTGTTCCTACTACTTATGTTGAGAAACCACCTTTTCCTGTTAGGATAAAGGATCATGCTAAAGCTTCAACTGTTGTTCGTAAGAGTAATACTAGAACTTATACACCTCCTGAGCAAATCAAAGTTGAACCTAGTATTGCTATGGTTAAAGATCTCTTGGGTGATAATTTAGATGGGCATGTTATTTACTTCTGTGGTGAAACTGCTAATATTGTTAAACCAGATGCCAAGATACATAGACCTGCCGTTGGCATGCCTGTTATTTCTGTTAAAATAGGAGATCATTGTTATCATGGTTTATGTGATATGGGTGCTAGTGCTAGTGCAATACATTATTCCTTATACCAAGAGATTATGCATGATATTGCACCTGCTGAGTTAGAAGATATTGATGTTACGATTAAGCTTGCCAATACAGACACTATTAGGCCCTTTGGGATTGTTAGAGATGTTGAAGTCTTGTGTGGGAAGGTCAAATACCCTGCTGATTTTCTTGTTCTTGGTTCTCCACAAGATGACTTTTGTCCCATTATATTTGGTAGACCCTTCTTGAACACTGTTAAAGCTAAGATTGATTGTGAAAAGGATGTTGTTACGATTGGCTTGGATGATATGACTGATGAGTTTAATTTTGCTAAATTTCGTAGACAACCCCGTGATAAAGGATTATCTAGTAAAGATGAAATAATTGGTCTTGCTTCTATTGCCGTGCCTCCTACTGATCCGTTAGAACAATATTTGTTAGACCATGAAAATGATATGTTTATGAAAGAAAGAAGGGAAATAGATGAAGTGTTCCTTAAACAGGAACCTATTCCGAAACATAACCTTCCCGTTGAAATTCTAGGGGATCCCCCTCCACCCAAGGGTGATCCCGTGTTTGAGTTAAAACCATTACTTGATAATCTTAAGTATGTTTATCTTGATGAAAAGAAAATATATCCTGTTATTATTAGTGCTAACCTTTCAGAGCAGAAAGAGGAAAGATTATTGAAAACTCTGAAGAAGCACCATGCTGCTATTGGATATACTCTGGATGATCTCAAGGGCATTAGTCCCACATTATGTCAACACAAAATTAAAGTGGAGGAAGGTGCCAAACCAGTTAGAGATCCTCAACAAAGATTAAATCCCAAGATGAAGGAAGTGGTAAGAAAGGAGATACTAAAGCTCCTCGAGGCAGGTATAATTTATCCCCCTGCTGATAGTGAATGGGTAAGCCCTGTCCATTGTGTCCCTAAAAAGGGAGGTATTACAGCCGTTCCTAATGATAAAGATGAATTGATCCCGCAAAGAATTATTACAGGTTATAGGATGGTAATTGCTTTCCGTAAATTAAATAAAGCCACTAAGAAAGATCATTACCCATTACCCTTTATTGATCAAATGCTAGAAAGACTATCCAAACATACACATTTCTGCTTTCTAGATGGTTATTCTGGTTTCTCTCAAATACCTGTGTCAGCGAAGGATCAATCAAAAACTACTTTTACTTGCCCTTTCGGTACTTTTGCTTATAGACGTATGCCTTTTGGTTTATGTAATGCACCTGCTACCTTTCAAAGATGTATGATGGATATATTTTCTGACTTTTGTGAAAAGATTTGTGAGGTATTCATGGATGACTTCTCCGTTTATGGATCCTCTTTTGATGATTGCTTGAGCAACCTTTATCGAGTTTTGCAGAGATGCAAAGACACTAGCCTCGTCTTGAATTGGGAAAAGTGACACTTGATAGTTAATGAAGGCACTGTCTTGGGTCACAAGATCTCCGAGAGAGGTCTTGAAGTTGATAAAGCTAAGGTTGATGCTATTGAAAAGATGCCATGTCCCAAGGACATAAAAGGTATAAGAAGTTTCCTTGGTCATGCCGGTTTTTATAGGAGGTTCATTAAGGACCTTTCTAAAATCTCAAGGCGTCTAACTAACTTATTGCAAAAAGATACCTTTTATCTGTGATGATGATTGTGCAGAAGCATTTGAAATACTTAAGAAAGCTTTGATCATTGCACCTATTGTTCAGCCACCTGATTGGAATTTACCTTTTGAAATAATGTGTGATGCTAGTGATTATGTTGTAGGTGCTGTTCTAGGGCAAAGAGTTGATAAGAAATTAAATGTTATCCAGTATGCTAGTAAGACTCTTGATGCTGCCCAGAGAAATTATGCTACTACTAAAAAGAATTCTTAGCAGTTGTGTTTGCATGTGATAAGTTTAGACCTTATATTGTTGATTCCAAAGTTACTATTTACACTGATCATGCTCCTATTAAATATCTTATGGAAAAGAAAGATGCCAAACCTAGACTCATTAGATGGGTTCTCTTGCTCCAAGAATTTGATTTGCATATTATTGATAAAAAGGGAGCTGAGAACCCCGTTGCAGACAACTTGTCTAGGTTAGAGAATGTTCTTGATGACCCACTACCTATTGATGATAGCTTTCCTGATGAACAATTAGTGGTCATTAATGCTTCTCGTACTGCTTCGTGGTATGCTGATTATGCTAATTACATTGTTGCTAAATTTATACCACCTAGTTTCACATACCAGCAAAAGAAAAAGTTCTTTTATGATTTAAGACATTACTTTTGGGATGACCCACACCTTTATAAAGAAGGAGTAGATGGTGTTATTAGACGTTGTGTACCTGAGCATGAACAGAAACAGATCCTACGCAAGTGTCACTCTGAATCATATGGAGGACACCACGCTGGAGACAGAACTGCACATAAGGTATTGCAATCCGGTTTTTATTGGCCTACTCTCTTCAAAGACGCCCGTAAGTTTGTTTTGTCTTGTGATGAATGTCAAAGAATTGGTAACATTAGTAGACGTCCAGAAATGCCTATGAATTATTCTCTTGTTATTGAACCATTTGATGTTTGGGGCTTTGATTATGTGGGACCTTTTCCTGCCTCTAATGGATATACACATATTTTAGTTGCTGTTGATTACGTTACTAAGTGGGTAGAAGCTATTCCAACTAGTAGTGCTGATCATAACACTTTTTCTGTAAGATGCTTGCTAAGTACGATGTTAATCATAGAATCGCATCTCCTTATCACCCGCAGTCTAGTGGTCAAGTAGAGTTGATCAATAGAGAGCTCAAATTAATTTTGCAAAAGACTGTTAATAGATCTAGAAAGAATTGGTCCAAGAAACTTGATGATGCATTATGGGCCTATAGAACCGCATATAAAAATCCTATGGGTATGTCTCCGTATAAGATGGTTTATGGAAAAGCTTGTCACTTACCTCTAGAACTCGAACATAAAGCATATTGGGCTATTAAAGAGCTCAATTATGACTTCAAACTTGCCGGTGAGAAGAGGTTGTTTGATATTAGCTCACTTGATGAATGGAGAACCCAAGCCTATGAGATTGCCAAGCTATTCAAAGAAAAAGTCAAACGTTGGCATGACAAAAGGATACAAAAGCATGAGTTTAACGTTAGTGATTATGTGTTATTATTCAACTCTCGTTTAAGATTTTTTGCAGGAAAACTTCTCTCTAAATGGGAAGGTCCTTACGTCGTGGAGGAAGTCTACCGTTCGGGTGCCATAAAAATCAACAACTTCGAAGGTACAAGCCCGAGGGTGGTGAACGGTTAGAGAATTAAACATTATATTTCAGGTAATCCTATCAATGTTGAAACTAATATTATTGAAACCGTAACCTCGGAGGAATACATAAGGGACACTTTCCAGAACGTTCCAGACTCCGAAAAGGAACAGGTATGTGGTACGGTAAGTAAACTGACTCCAAAACAATTCTAAAGGCAATTTTTACCAGTTTTGGAATATTTAAGAATTTTAGGAAGAAAGAAGTAGTCCGGGAAGGACACGAGGCCTCCACGAGAGTGGAGGGCGCGCCCACCCTTACTGGGCGCGCCCCCTGTCTCGTGGACACCCCGTGTGCCTTCCGGACTCCGATTTCTTGCATGTTACGTATTTTGGTCGGTAAAAATTCATTATATAATCTCCCGGAACTTTTGACCACCGTATTACGCAAATATCCTCTGTTTTCGTTTCAAGTTGTTTCTGCCACACGTTTAAGCAACATGTCATCTCAAGATTCGGAGGGAGAAAGCTATGTGGCTGATTACCTTGCAGACCCTAAAGTCTACGGGGATTTGGACCATAGTGGCTGGACCACGGAGGAAGAAGAAGACTATGAGCCTAAGGGAAAGGAAGAAACAAGCTCAGACGAAGACGAAATTCCATTACCTCAACCGAGGGATATGCATGTGGAGTTTAAAAAGTCAAGCCTACCTGATAGAGCAAAGAAGCCAAAGATTGAGTTTATCCCTTTTTGTCTCTTGCAAGAAAATAAGTAGGAACTATGCAAAAGAGTATTAAGTCTTGAGCGGGAGATCGAGGACCTAAAAGAGCAAAACACTATACTCAAGCGTAAATTGAGGAAGAAGTCACCATCATTATCACCACCTCCACCACCTCCGAGGACATAATCACATGGGTATGGGCACTCCCCTTGGCAATTGCCAAGCTTGGGGGAGGTGCCCAGGTATCGTATCACCATCACACTCCTATCTTTAGCGTTTTATTTAGTTTGATCCTTTTAGTAGCATCTTGATTTAGTAGATTGAAGTTTTGATATCAAGTAGTTTTGAGTTTGCTTTGTGATCTCTTTATGTAATCGAGTCCATGAGCTATCTATAATAAAGATTAGTGTTGAGTCAAGGGCTTTGCTTTCTTGCTATGATCATGAGAAAAATAGAAAGAATAAAAAGAATAAAAGAGTTCATATTGATCTTATGGATAGTAATAACTTCACACATAGAAAGTATGACGCTTAAAAGTTGTTGAGAGTTGATAAGCATAGTTTTGGTCATCGTTGCAATTAATAGGAAGTAATAAGGAAAGAGAGGTTTCACATATAAATATACTATCTTGGACATCTTTTATGATTGTGAGCACTCATTAAGTATGACATGCTAAAAGAGTCGACGTTGGACAAGGAAGACAACGTAATGGTTTATGTTTTCTCACATCTCAGTTAAAGTATATTGTCATTGACCTTTCAAACATGTTGAGCCGCCTTTCCCCCTCATGCTAGCCAAATTCCAAGCACTAAGTAGAGATACTACTTGTGCTTCCAAATACCCTTAAACCCAGTTTTGCCATGAGAGTCCACCATACCTACCTATGGATTGAGTAAGATCCTTCAAGTAAGTTGTCATCGGTGCAAGCAATAAAAATTGCTCTCTAAATATGCATGACTTATTAGTGCGGAGAAAATAAGCTTTATACGATCTTGTTATGGAAGCAATAAAAGCGACGGACTGCATAATAAAGGTCCATACACAAGTGGCAATATAAAGTGACGTTCTTTCGTACTAAGATTTTGTGTATCCAACCCTAAAAGTGCATGACAACCTTTGCTTCCCTCTGCGAAGGGCCTATATTTTACTTTATGTTCTTACTTTACGTTTTTACTTTATGCTTGAGTCAAGGTGATCTTCACCTTTCCTTTTTTTTCATTTTATCCTTTGGCAAGCTCCTCGTGTTTGAAAGATCATGATATATATATCCAACTGGATGTTTGTTAGCATGGACTATTATTGTTGACATCACCTAAAGGTGAATACGTTGGGAGGTAACACAATAAGTCCCTATATTTCTCAGTGTCTGGCTGAAACTCCATAACCACAAGTATTGCGTGAGTGTTAGCAATTGTAGAAGATTATATGATAGTTGAGTATGTGGACTTGCTGAAAAGCTCTATTCTTGACTCTTTGTGATGTTACGATAAATTGCAATTGCTTCAATGACTGAGATTATAGTTTGTTAGCTTTTAATGAAGTTTCTGAACCATATTTGACATTGTGAATTGATTGTTACTTAAGCATAAGAATTCATATGACAAAATCTATTTATGTTGCTGTTATAAGAATAATCATGACGCCCTCATGTCCGTATTTTATTTTTATTGACACCTCTATCTCCAAACATGTGGGCATATTTTTTGATTTCGGCTTCCGCTTGAGGACAAGCGAGGTCTAAGCTTGGGGGAGTTGATACGTCCATTTTGCATCATGCTTTTATATCAATATTTATTGCATTATGGGCTGTTATTACACATTATATATCAATACTTATGGCTATTCTCTCTTATTTTATAAGGTTTACCATGAAGAGGGGGAACGCCGGCAGCTGGAATTCTAGCTGGAACAGGAGCAAACATTGGAAACCTATTTTGCACTGCTGAAAAAGACCTGAAACTCCATGAAACTTATATTTGGATTCAATAAGAATTATTGAGCGGAAGAAACACCTTAGGTGGCCCACACCCTGGCCAGGAGGGTGGGGGGTGCGCCCCTTGTCTCCTGGGCCCCCTGGCGCCCCCCGGTGTCCATCTTATGCTATATGAAGGCTTTTACCCTGGAAAAAATCGTGGGCAAGCTTACAGGATGAAACTCCGCCACCACGAGGCGGAACCTTGGCGGAACCAATCTAGAGCTCCGGCAGAGCTGTTCTGCCGGGGTCACTTCCCTCCGGGAGGGGGAAATCATCACCATCGTCATCACCAATGATCCTCTCATCGGGAGGGGGTCAATCTCCATCAACATCTTCACCAGCACCATCTCCTCTCAAACCCTAGTTCATCTCTTGTATCCAATCTTGTATCCAAAACCACAAATTGGTACCTGTGGGTTGCTAGTAGTGTTGATTACTCCTTGTAGTTGATACTTATTGGTTTACTTGGTGGAAGATCATATGTTCAGATCCTTAATGCATATTATTACACCTCTGATTATGAACATGAATATGCTTTGTGAGTAGTTACGTTTGTTCCTGAGGACATGGGTGAAGTCTTGCTATTAGTAGTCATGTGAATTTGGTATTCGTTTGATATTTTGATAAGATGTATGTTGTCTTTCCTCTAGTAGTGTTATGTGAACGTCGACTACATGAAACTTCACCATTATTTGGGCCTAGAGGAAGGCATTGGGAAGTAATAAGTAGATGATGGGTTGTTAGAGTGTCAGAAGCTTAAACCCTAGTTTATGTGTTGCTTCGTGAGGGGCTGATTTGGATCCAAATGTTTAATGTTGTGGTTAGGTTTACCTTAATACTTTTGTTGTAGTTGCGGATGCTTGCAATAGGGGTTAATCATAAGTGGGATGCTTGTCCAAGTAAGGGCAGTACCCAAGCACCGGTCCACCCACATATCAAATTATCAATGTACCGAACGCGAATCATATGAGTGTGGTGAAACTAGCTTGACAATAATTCCCATGTGTCCTCGGGAGCGCTTTTCTCATTATAAGAAATTGTCCAGGCTTGTCCTTTGCTACAAAAAGGATTGGGCCACCTTGTTGCACCTTATTTACTTTTATTGTTTGTTACTTGCTATAATTTATCTTATCGCAAAACTATCTATTACCTACAATTTCAGTGCTTGCAGAGAAAACCTTACTGAAAACCGCTTATCATTTCCTTCTGCTCCTCGTTGGGTTCGACACTCTTACTTATCGAAAGGACTACGATAGATCCCCTACACTTGTGGGTCATTAACACTTTTTTCTGGCGCTGTTGCCTGGGAGTGTAGCGCTTTTGGTGAGTGGAACTTGGTAAGGAAACATTTATATAGTGTGCTGAAATTTTTTGTTACTTGTTACTATGGAAACTAATCCTTTGAGGGGCTTGTTTGGGGCATCTTCGCCCCGACCAGTAGAGCAAAGAGTTGATCCTGAACCTACTGAACCTACTGAAAATGTTCACTTTGAAATTCCTTCGGGTATGATAGAGAAACTGCTAGCTAATCCATTTGCAGGAGATGGAACATTGCATCCCGATTTACACCTTATCTTTGTGGATGAAGTTTGTGGATTATTTAAGCTTGCAGGTATTCCTGGTGATGTTGTCAAAAGGACGGTCTTCCCTTTATCTTTGAAGGGAGATGCATTGACATGGTATAGGCTATGTGATGATACGTGATCTTGGAATTATAAATGATTGAAGTTGGAATTTCACCAGAAGTTCTATCCTATGCATCTTGTTCATCATGATCGTAATTACATATATAATTTCTGGCCTCGCGAAGGAGAAAGCATCGCTCAAGCTTGGGGGAGGCTTAAGTCAATGTTATATTCATGCCCCAATCATGAGCTCTCCAGAGAAATGATTATTCAAAATTTTTATGCTCGGGTTTCTCTCAATCATCGCACCATGCTCGATACTTCCTGTGCTGGTTCTTATATGCTGAAGACTATTGAATTCAAATGGGACTTATTGGAAAGAATTAAATGCAACTCTGAAGATTGGGGTTCTGATGATGGTAAGGAGTTAGGTATGACACTGTAACGCCCTCGATGCGGCTATAACTCCCACGTGTCGAGGCACGACTTAGAGGCATAACCGCATTGAAAGCAATGTCGCAAGTCAGGCAATCATTACAACATCCCATGTAATATATAATAAAAAGGGGGAGATAACATAGTTGGCTTACACTCGCCACGTCACATCAGAGTACATAAATAACATCCATCAAACAAACACTCATGGCCCGACTACGGCGCCAAAATAGAAAAGACCCCCAACATGCGACAAGGTCCTGAATCGATAACCCCAACTAGGCACCACTACTGATCATCTGGAAAGGACACGTAGTAACGCTGAGAGTCCTCGTCGAACTCCCACCTGAGCTCGTAATCGTCAACTGGAGCGGAAACACCTGGACCTGCATCTGGAGTAGTAGTATCTGTGAGCCACAGGGACTCAGCAATCTCACACCCACGCGATCAAGACTATTTAAGCTCATAGGAATGGGCAAGGCAAATATAAGTGGAGCTGCAGCAAGCGACTAGCATATGTGGTGGCTAACTTATACGCAAAAGAGAGCGAGAAGAGAAGGCGAAGCTCGAGCGAGAAGCTAAAGGAACATCCTGCGCAAGCATAACTCCAACACCGTGTCCACTTCCCGGACTCCGCCGAGAAGGGGCCATCACGGTAACACACACGGTTGATTCATTTTAATTAAGTTTAATTCAAGTTATCTACAACCGGACATTAACAAATTCCCTTCTGCCCATAACCGCGGGCACGGCTTTCGAAAGATCAATCCCTGCAGGGGGGTCCCAACTTAGCCCATAACAAGCTCTCACGGTCAACGAAGGAATAGACCTCCACCCAAGACACACCGATCAGACTCGGTATCTCGGTACAACAAGATGATTCGACAGGTTAAAACAAGTCCAGCAACACCGCCCGAATGTGCCGACAAATCCTGATAGGAGCTGCACATATCTCTTTCTCAGGGCACGCTCGGATAGGTCAAGCTACGAGTAAAACCAAACCTCAAGTTTCCCCGAGGTGGCCCCGCAGGCTGCCTGGTTCGGACCAACACTCAGAGGAGCACTGGCCCGGGGGGGGGGGTTAAAATAAGATGACCCTCGGGCTCCGGAAACCCAAGGGAAAAAGAGGCTAGGTGACAAATGGTAAAACCAATGTTGGGCATTGCTGGAAAAGCTTTAATCAAGACGAACTATCAAGGGGTTCCCATTATAGCCCAACCGTGTAAGGGACGCAACAATCCGGGAACATAACACCGATATGACGGAAACTAGGGCGGCAAGAGTGGAACAGAACACTAGGCGAGAGGCCGAGCCTTCCACCCTTTACCAAGTATATAGATGCGTTAAGATAACATAGCAATATAATGATATCCCAACAAGTAATATAAATGTTCCAACAAGGAACGGCTCCAATCTTCACCTGCAACTAACAACGCTATAAGAAGGGCTGAGCAAGCGGTAACATAGCCAATCAACGGTTTGCTAGGACAAAGGTGGGTTAGAGGTTCAACATGGCAATTGGGAGGCTGACAAGCAAAAGGTAGGCATCGAAGCAGTGGCAAGCAAAAGAGCGAGCAAACTAGCATAGCAAAGATAGTAGTGATTTCGAGGGTATGATCATCTTGCCTGCACAGTTGTCAGAGTTGACTGGATCCTCACAAGCAAACTCAACGGGCTCCTCGGTAGCAAACTCGTCTCCCGGCTCTACCCAACAAGACAAACAAGCAACAAGGATACAATCAACCACGGGCAAGACCAAGCAATATGATGAGATGACGATATGCTATGCGGGATGCAGAATGCAAGATATGACAGGAAATGCATGAACCTGGCATCAACTTGGAAAACCAAGTGTGCCACTGGATAGAGGGGATGAAATCGCTTGAAAACGATATAAAGATCATAGGAATCGGAGCTACGGTTTGGAAATGGCAAGCGTTTTAAGATACGACACCGGTCTGCGATTAACAGCAAGTAGGCATCTAAATGCAACGAAATGAGCATGCTACAGCCACCAAACATGAAAACAAAATACATGGCAGTGATGTACACAAGATGGTTGACAAAACACTAGCACTGAGCCATAGGCAAATTCATCCATTAAGAGGTTCAAACAAACATGGCTAAAACGCAAATGCAAAACAGATTTCAGACTTAGTGAAATTAACACTAGTCTGAAATTTCAGATCACGAAGCCCTCTTCGGAGCAGCAAAACAACATGATAGAAAACCTGAACATGACAAGTAAGAACATGGCATGGAGCTACTCAACAAGCTTAATAAAACACCCAAAGTGACCTGGGGCCAAAAGGGTTCACAAAATACTCTACCGAGCTCACGAACATCGCTCGAACACAATCAGTTTTCAGACTTAGTGAAAACTGAGACATGCTGAAATTTAACTCACGAAGGCATGTAAACAAGCTCGATGCACTCACTACGGTGCAAGACATGGCAAGGAAAGCATATAACCAGCAAGAAGGCACAAAGTGCTAGCTACACATGGCAAGAACGAAGGCATAGCATGCATGGAACACTAACGGTAGCATCGGCGAAATCGCAAACAAGTTGACGATCTGCCCAGATTAACAACGAAGCAAAAGTTGAGCTCGATTGAGTCAACCTAGAGCACTCCACAAATGCAAACAAAGACATGGATGGATAGAGCATAACTTAAATATCAAAACTCCCTTACTGATCATCCTCAAAAGAGGCGCGGATCACTAGGAAACAAGCTGGACATATAGCATCATGAACTAAAATATCCCAGACTTAGTGAAAAACACTAAGTCTCTGAAATCTGCATCTCAGGTACCCTACTTCGCAAGCTTGCACAAGACAACACACACATCCTAAAAATGCATGGGTGGCACCTCTGGAAAGAAGACAAAATGCTTCACAATACATCCCAAAGGGGCACAGGCATATCATGCACGAATTAAATATAGCAAAAATGACAAAAGTGCATGATGAACTAACGGATCTGCAATTTAACTCACGAAGCCTCCTTCTAACAGCATTTTGGGTATCAAGATGACCTCAAATGCAAATGATGCAATGGAATGCAATGATGTACATGTCGAGACGAAGATTTTGACATATCATACGCCCAAAACGGAGCTACGGTTGCGGAGATACAAGCAGTCGAAGATAGCACGAAAATTAGGGTTTCGGGGGAGAGAAGTCAACCTAGATCTAGATCCAGCCGCACTGTAGCAGTGGCGCGACTCCCGAGGTTCGCCGGCCCGATCTGGAGCTCGCCGGCGTCGGACTTGGCGCGGAGGAGGGGCTCGCCGGCCGGGAGGGAGAGGGCGGCGGGGCCGGTGAGGAGGCGGGCGGCGCGGACGGCGGCGGGGTCGGCCGGCGTCGGGGATGGCGCGGACGGCGCGGCGGGGCGCTGCCGGACCGGGGAGGCGAGCGGCGGCGGGGAGGCGGCCCGCGGCGGCGCCGGTCACCGGCGTCGGGGAAGGAGGCGGCGCAGGCGTCGGGGACGGGCGCGGAGAGCGGCGGCGCGGAGCCGGGCCGCGGGGGCCGGCCTCGGGCTCCCGGGCCTCGGCGGCGGCGATGTGGGCCTCGGCCACGTGGCGGCGCGGGACTCGCTGCGGCGGCGGGGCGGACGTTGTCCGGTCGGATCCGGACACGTCCGTCGGTGGCGGGGTTGATCTGTTTTTTTTTTTAGGGTTTCGGGGAGAGGGAGAGATCCGAAAACGGAGGGGTGTATATATAGGCATAGAGGGAGCTAGGAGAGTCCAAATGAGGTGCGGTTTTCGCCCACACGATCGTGATCGAACGCTCTAGGACATGGAGCAGAGTTTGGTGGGTTTTGGGCCAAATTTGGGGGGGTGTTGGGCTGCAACACACACGAGGCCTTTTCGGTCCCTCGGTTAACCGTTGGGGTATCAAACGAAGTCCAAATGACCCGAAACTTGACAGGCGGTCTACCGGTAGTAAACCAAGGCCGCTTGGCAAGACTCGGTCCAATCCGGAAATGTTTAAACCCCACACAAGAAAGAAAGCTAGAAATGACCACCGGAGGAGAACGAAACGCCGGAAAGCAAAACGGACAACGGGGAAAATGCTCGAATGCATGAGATGAACATGTATGCAAATGCAATGCACGTGATGACCTGATATGAGATGCATGAAAACGAAAACAACACACACGAAGACAAAGACCCAACCCGAGAAATAAATATAACTTAGCGCCGGAGACGGCAAGAGTTGGATACAAATATGGAAAGTTACATCTGGGGCGTTACAACACTCCACCACTACGAAAAGATCTCGTCCCGAGATCTAGGACTGAAAGAACTCCGGGTACTCAGAACGGAGGTGATCCTCGCGTTCCCAGGTAGCTTCACGGTCGGAATGGTGTGACCACTTGACTTTGAGAAATTTGATTGACTTGTTGCGAGTCTTGCGTTCTGTCTCTTCGAGAATAGCAACTGGGTGCTCACGATAGGAGAGATCTTCTTGGAGCTCAATGTCCTCGAAGTTGACGGTGCGGTCAGGAGTCTTGAAGCACTTTCGAAGCTGAGAGACATGGAACACATCATGAACATTTGCAAAGTTTGAAGGAAGCTCGAGTTGATAGGCGAGGTCGCCTCTCTTGCTGACAATCTTGAAAGGTCCCACGTATCTAGGGGCAAGCTTCCCTTTGATACCGAAGCGACGAGTACCTTTCATGGGAGAGACGCGGAGGTAAACATGATCTCCGATCTCGAAAACCAGATCACGATGCTTACTATCATAGTAGCTCTTCTGGCGGGACTGGGCTGCTTTGAGGTTATCACGAATGACTTTGCACATTTCTTCTGCTTCTGTGATTAAGTCATTACCCAGCAGCTGACGTTCACCGGTTTCCGACCAGTTGAGAGGGGTACGGCACTTCCTGCCATACAGAATTTCAAAGGGGGCCTTGCCCGAACTTGCTTGAAAGCTGTTGTTGTATGAGAATTCAGCATAAGGAAGACAATCCTCCCACTTCATGCCGAAGGAGATCACACAAGCCCTGAGCATATCTTCAAGAATTTGGTTGACACGCTCGACTTGACCGCTCGTTTGAGGATGGAAAGCTGTGCTGAAGCGGATGTTGGTGCCCATAGCCTTCTGAAAAGAATCCCAAAACTTGGAGGTAAAGATGCTGCCACGAAGAATTAAGGTATAGAAATAAATCAACAAGGTACGGATCAAGAACGAATAATCGGTAAGAAATCCCAATCTCAAACCAATATCCGTGGAAGAAGAACTAGAGCTACTAGAATTCCCACCTATGATACTCCCGAACCTTTCCGGTTATGCAATCAGGTGTTGGGGATACAGGGGAAGCACAATATCTCACCCAAACTAGCAAATCCTACATCCAGCTATATCCATCCTTCAACACATAACCAGGAAAACTTCGGAAACCATCTACCTCAACCTTCGAAAAGCATCCGTTATACAAGTTATGGCGATACTCCCGAACTCCCGCCCCAGTACTGGGTGGCGTCGAGGTTATCTCACCAACGAACTGCATAAAAGAGATTTTCGATGTCGGCGAACATATCTCAAGTATACCAGAATTGCAACGATGAAATTGTGACGACAACACCTCGGAGCTCAACTCCCCGGGACACTGCCACAACCCCTAAAGACAGGAGGCACCAAGAACAATGTTCTCGTCACAAAACCATCGGAACAAAACCAAGATACTCGCGTGATCCTAAAAAAAATTTAGTGAAATTTGAGAAGAGAAGAGTCAAAACTCTACGCCAGGATGCCTTACCAGAGCGATGAGGAGACTGGGAAGTAAAAGAATTCCTAAGCTCTCCGATATATAATTCCTAAGGACTCAAAACATTTTTCTAGACACAACTCGGCTGCTAAAAACGATCAAGCAATGGGGCTCCTAAGGTCGGGGATGGCTCTGATTACCAACTTGTAACGCCCTCGATGCGGCTATAACTCCCACGTGTCGAGGCACGACTTAGAGGCATAACCGCATTGAAAGCAATGTCGCAAGTCAGGCAATCATTACAACATCCCATGTAATATATAATAAAAAGGGGGAGATAACATAGTTGGCTTACACTCGCCACGTCACATCAGAGTACATAAATAACATCCATCAAACAAACACTCATGGCCCGACTACGGCGCCAAAATAGAAAAGACCCCCAACATGCGACAAGGTCCTGAATCGATAACCCCAACTAGGCACCACTACTGATCATCTGGAAAGGACACGTAGTAACGCTGAGAGTCCTCGTCGAACTCCCACCTGAGCTCGTAATCGTCAACTGGAGCGGAAACACCTGGACCTGCATCTGGAGTAGTAGTATCTGTGAGCCACAGGGACTCAGCAATCTCACACCCACGCGATCAAGACTATTTAAGCTCATAGGAATGGGCAAGGCAAATATAAGTGGAGCTGCAGCAAGCGACTAGCATATGTGGTGGCTAACTTATACGCAAAAGAGAGCGAGAAGAGAAGGCGAAGCTCGAGCGAGAAGCTAAAGGAACATCCTGCGCAAGCATAACTCCAACACCGTGTCCACTTCCCGGACTCCGCCGAGAAGGGGCCATCACGGTAACACACACGGTTGATTCATTTTAATTAAGTTTAATTCAAGTTATCTACAACCGGACATTAACAAATTCCCTTCTGCCCATAACCGCGGGCACGGCTTTCGAAAGATCAATCCCTGCAGGGGGGTCCCAACTTAGCCCATAACAAGCTCTCACGGTCAACGAAGGAATAGACCTCCACCCAAGACACACCGATCAGACTCGGTATCTCGGTACAACAAGATGATTCGACAGGTTAAAACAAGTCCAGCAACACCGCCCGAATGTGCCGACAAATCCTGATAGGAGCTGCACATATCTCTTTCTCAGGGCACGCTCGGATAGGTCAAGCTACGAGTAAAACCAAACCTCAAGTTTCCCCGAGGTGGCCCCGCAGGCTGCCTGGTTCGGACCAACACTCAGAGGAGCACTGGCCCGGGGGGGGGGGGGTTAAAATAAGATGACCCTCGGGCTCCGGAAACCCAAGGGAAAAAGAGGCTAGGTGACAAATGGTAAAACCAATGTTGGGCATTGCTGGAAAAGCTTTAATCAAGACGAACTATCAAGGGGTTCCCATTATAGCCCAACCGTGTAAGGGACGCAACAATCCGGGAACATAACACCGATATGACGGAAACTAGGGCGGCAAGAGTGGAACAAAACACTAGGCGAGAGGCCGAGCCTTCCACCCTTTACCAAGTATATAGATGCGTTAAGATAACATAGCAATATAATGATATCCCAACAAGTAATATAAATGTTCCAACAAGGAACGGCTCCAATCTTCACCTGCAACTAACAACGCTATAAGAAGGGCTGAGCAAGCGGTAACATAGCCAATCAACGGTTTGCTAGGACAAAGGTGGGTTAGAGGTTCAACATGGCAATTGGGAGGCTGACAAGCAAAAGGTAGGCATCGAAGCAGTGGCAAGCAAAAGAGCGAGCAAACTAGCATAGCAAAGATAGTAGTGATTTCGAGGGTATGATCATCTTGCCTGCACAGTTGTCAGAGTTGACTGGATCCTCACAAGCAAACTCAACGGGCTCCTCGGTAGCAAACTCGTCTCCCGGCTCTACCCAACAAGACAAACAAGCAACAAGGATACAATCAACCACGGGCAAGACCAAGCAATATGATGAGATGACGATATGCTATGCGGGATGCGATGCGGGATGCAGAATGCAAGATATGACAGGAAATGCATGAACCTGGCATCAACTTGGAAAACCAAGTGTGCCACTGGATAGAGGGGATGAAATCGCTTGAAAACGATATAAAGATCATAGGAATCGGAGCTACGGTTTGGAAATGGCAAGCGTTTTAAGATACGACACCGGTCTGCGATTAACAGCAAGTAGGCATCTAAATGCAACGAAATGAGCATGCTACAGCCACCAAACATGAAAACAAAATACATGGCAGTGATGTACACAAGATGGTTGACAAAACACTAGCACTGAGCCATAGGCAAATTCATCCATTAAGAGGTTCAAACAAACATGGCTAAAACGCAAATGCAAAACAGATTTCAGACTTAGTGAAATTAACACTAGTCTGAAATTTCAGATCACGAAGCCCTCTTCGGAGCAGCAAAACAACATGATAGAAAACCTGAACATGACAAGTAAGAACATGGCATGGAGCTACTCAACAAGCTTAATAAAACACCCAAAGTGACCTGGGGCCAAAAGGGTTCACAAAATACTCTACCGAGCTCACGAACATCGCTCGAACACAATCAGTTTTCAGACTTAGTGAAAACTGAGACATGCTGAAATTTAACTCACGAAGGCATGTAAACAAGCTCGATGCACTCACTACGGTGCAAGACATGGCAAGGAAAGCATATAACCAGCAAGAAGACACAAAGTGCTAGCTACACATGGCAAGAACGAAGGCATAGCATGCATGGAATACTAACGGTAGCATCGACGAAATCGCAAACAAGTTAACGATCTGCCCAGATTAACAACGAAGCAAAAGTTGAGCTCGATTGAGTCAACCTAGAGCACTCCACAAATGCAAACAAAGACATGGATGGATAGAGCATGACATAAATATCAAAACTCCCTTACTGATCATCCTCAAAAGAGGCACGGATCACTAGGAAACAAGCTGGACATATAGCATCATGAACTAAAATATCCCAGACTTAGTGAAAAACACTAAGTCTCTGAAATCTGCATTCTCAGGTACCCTACTTCGCAAGCTTGCACAAGACAACACACACATCCTAAAAATGCATGGGTGGCACCTCTGGAAAGAAGACAAAATGCTTCACAATACATCCCAAAGGGGCACAGGCATATCATGCACGAATTAAATATAGCAAAAATGACAAAAGTGCATGATGAACTAACGGATCTGCAATTTAACTCACGAAGCCTCCTTCTAACAGCATTTTGGGTATCAAGATGACCTCAAATGCAAATGATGCAATGGAATGCAATGATGTACATGTCGAGACGAAGATTTTGACATATCATACGCCCAAAACGGAGCTACGGTTGCGGAGATACAAGCAGTCGAAGATAGCACGAAAATTAGGGTTTCGGGGGAGAGAAGTCAACCTAGATCTAGATCCAGCCGCACTGTAGCAGTGGCGCGACTCCCGAGGTTCGCCGGCCCGATCTGGAGCTCGCCGGCGTCGGACTTGGCGCGGAGGAGGGGCTCGCCGGCCGGGAGGGAGAGGGCGGCGGGGCCGGTGAGGAGGCGGGCGGCGCGGACGGCGGCGGGGTCGGCCGGCGTCGGGGATGGCGCGGACGGCGCGGCGGGGCGCTGCCGGACCGGGGAGGCGAGCGGCGGCGGGGAGGCGGCCCGCGGCGGCGCCGGTCACCGGCGTCGGGGAAGGAGGCGGCGCAGGCGTCGGGGACGGGCGCGGAGAGCGGCGGCGCGGAGCCGGGCCGCGGGGGCCGGCCTCGGGCTCCCGGGCCTCGGCGGCGGCGATGTGGGCCTCGGCCACGTGGCGGCGCGGGACTCGCTGCGGCGGCGGGGCGGACGTTGTCCGGTCGGATCCGGACACGTCCGTCGGTGGCGGGGTTGATCTGTTTTTTTTTTTAGGGTTTCGGGGAGAGGGAGAGATCCGAAAACGGAGGGGTGTATATATAGGCATAGAGGGAGCTAGGAGAGTCCAAATGAGGTGCGGTTTTCGCCCACACGATCGTGATCGAACGCTCTAGGACATGGAGCAGAGTTTGGTGGGTTTTGGGCCAAATTTGGGGGGTGTTGGGCTGCAACACACACGAGGCCTTTTCGGTCCCTCGGTTAACCGTTGGGGTATCAAACGAAGTCCAAATGACCCGAAACTTGACAGGCGGTCTACCGGTAGTAAACCAAGGCCGCTTGGCAAGACTCGGTCCAATCCGGAAATGTTTAAACCCCACACAAGAAAGAAAGCTAGAAATGACCACCGGAGGAGAACGAAACGCCGGAAAGCAAAACGGACAACGGGGAAAATGCTCGAATGCATGAGATGAACATGTATGCAAATGCAATGCACGTGATGACCTGATATGAGATGCATGAAAACGAAAACAACACACACGAAGACAAAGACCCAACCCGAGAAATAAATATAACTTAGCGCCGGAGACGGCAAGAGTTGGATACAAATATGGAAAGTTACATCTGGGGCGTTACAGACACCTAAGTTTGATTGTGTTAAATCTTTTATGGATACCGATGTTTTTCGTGGATTTAGCGCTAAATATGGACTTGACTTTGAGATAGTAGCTTCTTTCTATGAATATTTTGCTACTCACATTGACCTCCCTAAGGAGAAGTGGTTTAAATATAATCCTCCCATTGAAGTAAAAGTAGTTACACCTATTACAGTTGAAGAAAAGACTATTACCTATAATGATCCTATTGTTCCTCCTACTTATGTTGAGAAACCACCTTTTCGTGTTAGGATAAAGGATCATGCTAAAGCTTCAACTGTTGTTCGTAAAAGTAATACTAGAACTTATACACCTCCTGAGCAAATCAAAGTTGAACCTAGTATTGCTATGGTTAAAGATCTCTTGGATGATAATTTAGATGGGCATGTTATTTACTTCTGTGGTGAAACTGCTAATATTGTTAAACCAGATGCCAAGATACATAGACCTGCCGTTGGCATGCCTGTTATTCCTGTTAAAATAGGAGATCATTGTTATCATGGTTTATGTGATATGGGTGCTAGTGCTAGTGCAATACATTATTCCTTATACCAAGAGATTATGCATGATATTGCACCTGCTGAGTTAGAAGATATTGATGTTACGATTAAGCTTGCCAATAGAGATACTATTAGGCCCTTTGGGATTGTTAGAGATGTTGAAGTCTTGTGTGGGAAGGTCAAATACCCTGCTGATTTTCTTGTTCTTGGTTCTCCACAAGATGACTTTTGTCCCATTATATTTGGTAGACCCTTCTTGAACACTGTTAAAGCTAAGATTGATGTGAAAAGGATGTTGTTAAGATTGGCTTGGATGATATGACTCATGAGTTTAATTTTGCTAAATTTTGTAGACAACCCCGTGATAAAGAATTATCTAGTAAAGATGAAATAATTGGTCTTGCTTCTATTGCCGTGCCTCCTACTGATCCGTTAGAACAATATTTGTTAGACCATGAAAATGATATGTTTATGAAAGAAAGAAGGGAAATAGATGAAGTGTTCCTTAAACAGGAACCTATTCTAAAACATAACCTTCCCGTTGAAATTCTAGGGGATCCCCCTCCACCCAAGGGTGATCCCGTGTTTGAGTTAAAACCATTACTTGATAATCTTAAGTATGTTTATATTGATGAAAAGAAAATATATCCTACTATTATTAGTGCTAACCTTTCAGAGCAGGAAGAGGAAAGATTATTGAAAACTCTGAAGAAGCACCGTGCTGCTATTGGATATACTCTGGATGATCTCAAGGGCATTAGTCCCACGTTATGTCAACACAAAATTAAAGTGGAGGAAGGCGCCAAACCAGTTAGAGATCCTCAACGAAGATTAAATCCCAAGATGAAGGAAGTGGTAAGAAAGGAGATACTAAGGCTCCCCGAGGCAGGTATAATTTATCCCGTTGCTGATAGTGAATGGGTAAGCCCTGTCCATTGTGTCCCTAAAAAGGGAGGTATTACAGTCGTTCCTAATGATAAAGATGAATTGATCCCGCAAAGAATTATTACAGGTTATAGGATGGTAATTTATTTTCATAAATTAAATAAAGCCACTAAGAAAGATCATTACCCTTTACCCCTTATTGATCAAATGCTAGAAAGACTATCCAAACATACACATTTCTGCTTTCTAGATGGTTATTCTGGTTTCTCTCAAATACCTGTGTCAGCGAAGGATCAATCAAAAACTACTTTTACTTGCCCTTTCGGTACTTTTGCTTATAGACGTATGCCTTTTGGTTTATGTAATGCACCTGCTTCCTTTCAAATATGTATGATGGCTATATTCTTTGACTTTTGTGAAAAGATTTGTGAGGTATTCATGGATGACTTCTCCGTTTATGGATCCTCTTTTGATGATTGCTTGAGCAACCTTGATCGAGTTTTGTAGAGATGCGAAGACACTAGCCTCGTCTTGAATTGGGAAAAGTGCCACTTTATGGTTAATGAAGGCATGTCTTGGGGCACAAGATCTCCGAGAGAGGTATTGAAGTTGATAAAGCTAAAGTTGATGCTATTGAAAAGATGCCATGTCCCAAGGACATAAAAGGTATAAGAAGTTTCCTTGGTCATGCCGATTTTTATAGGAGGTTCATTAAGGACTTCTCTAAAATGTCAAGGCCTCTGACTAACTTATTGCAAAAAGATATTCCTTTTGTCTTTGATGATGATTGTGTAGAAGCATTTGAAATACTTAAGAAAGCTTTGATCACTGCACCTATTATTCAGCCACCTGATTGAAATTTACCTTTTGAAATAATGTGTGATGCTAGTGATTATGCTGTAGGTGCTATTCTAGGGCAAAGAGTTGATAAGAAATTAAATGTTATCCAGTATGCTAGTAAGACTCTTGATGCTGCCAAGAGAAATTATGCTACTACTGAAAAAGAATTCTTAGCAGTTGTGTTTGCATGTGATAAGTTTAGACCTTATATTGTTGATTCCAAAGTTACTATTCACACTGATCATGTTGCTATTAAATATCTTATGGAAAATAAAGATGCTAAACCTAGACTCATTAGATGGGTTCTCTTGCTCCAAGAATTTGATTTGCATATTATTGATAGAAAGGGAGCTGAGAACCCCGTTGCAGACAACTTGTCTAGGTTAGAGAATGTTCTTGATGACCCACTGCCTATTGATGATAGCTTTCCTAATGAACAATTAGCGGTCATTAATGCTTCTCGTACTGTTCCGTGGTATGCTGATTATGCTAATTGCATTGTTGCTAAATTTATACCAGCTAGTTTCACATACCAGCAAAAGAAAAAGTTCTTTTATGATTTAAGGCATTACTTTTGGGATGACCCACACCTTTATAAAGAAGGAGTAGATGGTGTTATTAGACGTTGTGTACCTGAGCATGAACAGGAACAGATCCTATGCAAGTGTCACTCTGAATCATATGGAGGACACCACGCTGGAGACAGAACTGCACATAAGGTATTGCAATCCGGTTTTTATTGGCCTAATTTCTTCAAAGATGCCCGTAAGTTTGTTTTGTCTTGTGATGAATGTCAAAGAATTGGTAATATTAGTAGACGTTAAGAAATGCCTATGAATTATTCTCTTGTTATTGAACCATTTGATGTTTGGGCTTTGATTATGTGGGACCTTTTCCTGCCTCTAATGGATATACACATATTTTAGTTGTTGTTGATTATGTTACTAAGTGGGTAGAAGCTATTCCAACTAGTAGTGCTGATCATAACACTTCTATTAAAATGCTTAAAGAAGTTATTTTTCTGAGGTTTGGAGTCCCTAGATATCTTATGACTGATGGTGGTTCACATTTTATTCATGGTGCTTTTTGTAAGATGCTTGCTAATTACGATGTTAATCATAGAATCGTATCTCCTTATCACCCGCAATCTAGTGGTCAAGTAGAGTTGAGCAATAGAGAGCTCAAATTAATTTTGCAAAAGACTATTAATAGATCTAGAAAGAATTGGTCCAAGAAACTTGATGATGCATTATGGGCCTATAGAACTGCATATAAAAATCCTATGGGCATGTCTCCGTATAAGATGGTTTATGGAAAAGCTTGTCACTTACCTCTAGAACTCGAACATAAAGCATATTGGGCTATTAAAGAGCCCAATTATGACTTCAAACTTGCCGGTGAGAAGAGGTTGTTTGATATTAGCTCACTTGATGAATGGAGAACCCAAGCCTATGAGAATGCCAAGCTATTCAAAGAAAAAGTCAAACACTGGCATGACAAAATGATACAAAAGCGTGAGTTTAACGTAGGTGATTATGTGTTATTATTCAACTCTATCGATTCCGATCTTCAGAAAACATAGCCACATCAATCCCCATGTGCAGTTGATCTCATCAACCGTGCACACAGCCGATCTTATCAACGACAACAGATCTCATCTGCCACCTCCACATATCTAATATGATACGATCTGAATCCAAATCGTATAGCAGAGGCTCTGATACCACTGTTGGGTTCTACGGTAGGGTGCGTCGACTACAAATTAAAATTTTCCTATGTGCATAATAACCAAGAACATGCTACGGGAGATGGATCAGATATCGTTACCACTAGACGCGTAGTGCCGTGCAACGGAAGTAGAGTTGAGGCAGTGCGTTCCCAGAGTCGCCTCGCGTTCCTGGAGTCCTCCTCCTTGCCGGTCTCCCACGTAGCCGATTGGATCCCGCGAATAGGTTTGCCGGAGTGGTGCAAGTGCACCACCTCTAATGGTATCCGCGCGTGCAGGAGGAACGTCGTGCGGCGGACTGCTAGGTCCGATCACACAACCGGCGGCAAGTGGAGGTGGCTATTTGCAACACATGCAAACCCTAGTGATAGCGCCGAAGCGATTAATTGGATGAGTGTGCCGCACCTGCACTTTATATAGGCGTCCGTCACGAGCTCAACACTTGGGCCTCACACGGACCCTAAAGCCCACAAGTCTGCTCAGCCACAATCCGAATACAGCTCAGATCACATCCGACCAGTGTCCTCGGATCCGACCTCGTAGGTTCCTTCCCTTAAGCGCGCGACCCCTTAGGTTCAAGTAGGCTTGGTCACAGTCCGGATCACCTCCGGACTGCACAGTTGGTAGTGGCCTCTAGCAAGGCATGCCGAACACCAAGCAGACTATGAAGCTGGTTAGGCGAACCTGTACAACATGTCACACTTCTGTTCCCTTTGCCACACGATATATGTTGTCGGGCTCAAGGCGAGATTGTCATCCTTGTGCTAGCCCGATCCCTTTCTCGTTCTAGTGATGCCGGCCACAAACCGGATTATCTCATAATCCTTGTCGCATGGCCATGCTTATCTTGGTCGGATCACACGAGGGGCCCAGAGTATATCTCTCCTGATCGGAGGGGCAAATCCCATCTTACTCGACCACGTCTCATAGCATGGGTCTGGACAAGCCCGAAACCAACCTTTGTAACTTCTCAGTCACGGAGTAGTGTTTGGTCGGCGCAAAGCAGGTCTGTCACCATCCTGAGTACATGCGTCAGCTCAGGTCTTAGACATAGAACGTATGTTGTACTAGAGACTCACAGATGACATATCGCTGCGTCTTATAGTTGGGTCTGTCCGACTCGGACCTTATCTCGACTCGGATCTGACTACGTCGAATCCGACCAGACCTTTCCAAGTCCATATTATCCGGTTAGCATACAATGCTCCATGGCTAGTGAGACCAAGCCATCGACCGTGTCATATGCTACTCTAGTTGGCTGCGCGTCCACACATCCCTTTCGACTAGGGGTCTTTTAGGACAATCATCATACAATGCATACACTACAAAAAAAACACATATCCGTGACATTTTGGGCCAAACAAATTTTTTTGTCATACTTATGACACTTCTATGACGATAATTGTGACAAAACCCGGTATCATCAAAGATGTGGTGGGCTCCTACTTCTATGATAAAAAACATGACAGGAAATGGGCTTTTCGTCCTGGGCGGGCCAGAGACGCAGCTGCATGACATTCTTTGGGCCATCCATGATGGAAAAAACCGTGGTAGAAGCGAGGGCGAGGAAAATATCAGGGTGTTCCCGGTTACAGTGGGTGTTCAGGGCCGAGCGATGCGCATTTCTCTCGTACACGTATGCGCGTGGGTGCGAGGCGTTGGGCTCTAACTGAACCCGAGCGATTGCACTGCAGGCTACGCATTACTGAACCCGAGCGATTGATCGATGGCTGTTAACTGAACCCGATCAAGCGATTCCTTCACTACTGCTGCTAACTGAAGCTGATCGATGCTGCCTCTGGATGAACAATGAGTGTTGCGGGGGGGGGGGGGGTTGGATGAACAGTTCCCGGTGGGGGTGGATGAACAGATGAATAGGACCCCGATTGATCGAGCCGGTTGGGGCTGGATGAACAGGACCCCGTGGAGGGCTGGATGAATAGGATGACCCCGTGGAGGGCTGGATGAACAGTAGACGGTGAAGGGGTGGGTGAACAGTTGCCCATGGAGGGGTGGTTGAATAGGAGCCCATGGAGTGGGGTGGTTGAACAGTAGCCGGTGGAGGAGCGCGCGGTGGAGGCTGGATGAACAGGAGCCCGTGGATGAACAGTCACAGGTGGAGGCTGGAGGAGGTCAATGGTGGATGAATAGTAGCCTGTGGAGGCTGGAGGAGGTCGACGGTGGAGATGAACAGTATCCCGTGGAGTCCCGTTTTGCGGTACGCCACACCCTTCCCAATGAACAGGACACTCGTTTCGATCGTAGTGCTGCAACACAAGTCCTTTTCGTCCGTTTTGCGGTACGCCACACCCCTCCCGATCAACAGGACCCCGTTTCAATCGAGGAGGTCCAACACAAGTCCTTTTCCTCCGTTTTGCGGTATGCCAGACCCCTCCCGATGAACATGATCCCGTTTCGAACATGGCCGGTCAAACACAAGGCTGTTTCCTCCGTTGTGCGGTACGCCAGGCCTCGTTTCCATCAGCTATTCCGTCCAAGCCGGTTGGCTCCCATGCGTTCCGTTGCCTCCTGATGAACACGACGCATTCCGTTGCCTCCCGATGAACACAACGCATTCCGTTGCTTCCCCATGAACACGACAACGACACAATTTCTCCATTCTGACCCAGCCATGTACACGAGCCCTGGCCGTACGTATGCGCAAGTAGGCGTTCGAGACCCCGCCCGTATGTACGTACGTGGACGTATTTTATTTCTTGCACACTGGCCGCTGTACGTACGTGTACATGCTACGTGCGCGCCTCTACTATGACACGTGCGCGCCTCTACATCGACCAGTATGTATGTACATGTTCGTGACCAGAATGACAATGCTACGTACGCTCGACCAGGTGGGTCCCGACTGTCAGGCACTTCCTTGCGTGCGAAGATGTAGCTGGTGGCTCCCAGCTGTCAGGGGGGCGAATTGTTTTTTTTGCCCGGACGCACTTCCTTGCATGCGAAGATGTAGCTGGTGGGTCCGAGCAGTCAGG
The DNA here is from genome assembly GCF_018294505.1 of Triticum aestivum. Taxonomy (NCBI): domain Eukaryota; kingdom Viridiplantae; phylum Streptophyta; class Magnoliopsida; order Poales; family Poaceae; genus Triticum; species Triticum aestivum. The sequence continues at coordinate 325,377,921 of NC_057795.1, read as the reverse complement.
GGGAAAACAATTTTTCCTGAAATACGGTGGCCCGTCCAGTGGGTCCCTGCTGTCAGGTGGAGGAATAATTATTTTGTGCGTAATAAGGAGGCACTTCCTTCTGGCCGCCGTCGACCCAGCTGTCAGCCTCTCCACGTATAGTACTCTTCCGATGGAAGTTTTTCCTTGACCACATTGACCATGCCGCACGGAGAGAACCAGGGCGGTGGACGACGGCGAGGCCTAGGAAGGGGATGACGTGGAGCCGGGGAAGACGCGATAGTGGAAGCCCGCGCAGAGAGGAGTACGAGGGTTCACTGGTTCGGCTGCGGTGTGTGGCTGCCGTCGCTGCAGGGCCATGCCAGCGGTGGGAATTGTAGGGGGCAATGAGGCCTCCACGGTAGCACAACCGGCCATGGGAGGCAGGAGCATGCGGCACGACCGGCGCTGCTTTGGGCGGCTGGAGCAAGAAGACTAGAGGTTGAAGAAGCACTACGGCCGTTGGACGGACATTGTACGGTCACTGGAGCTAGAATCGTTCATATTGACTAAGTTGACAAAGCCCTCCGTCCCTGTCAACTTAGTAGGCCCACAAGTCAGCCTCCCACCAAGGTGGGTCCCAGCTAGCAGGGGGAGTATTCATTTTTTTATGCGTAATAAGGAGGCACTTCCGGTGGGTCCGAGCTGACAGTGGGGGGGGGGGGAACGTTTTTTTCGTGAAATACGGTGGCCCGTCCGGTGGGTCCCAATAGTTAGGGGGAACCGTTTTTTTCACAAAATACGATGGCCCGTCCGATGGGTCCCTGCTGTCAGGTGAAGGAATAATTATTTTGCGTGTAATAAGGAGGCACTTCCTTGCAGCCGCCGTGGACCCAGCTGTCCGCCTCTCCATGTACAATACTCTTCCGATGGAAGTCGTTCCTTGACCACGTTGACCACGCCGCGCTGAGAGCACCAGGGCGGTGGACGACGGAGAGGCCTAGGAAGGGGATGTCGCGGAGCTGGGGAATATGCGGCAGTGGAAGCCCGCACGGAGAGGAGTACGAGGGTTCACTGGTTCGGCTGCGGTGTGAGGCTTCTAATGACTCGTTTGTTGACCACGTTGACCACACCTTGCCGAGCGCACCAAGGCCAGTGGACGATGGAGATGCCCTAGACTGGAACAACCCGGAGATGGGGAAGACGCAACAGTGGAATTACAGATGGAGAGGAGTGGGAAACTTGACTGGTTCGGGTGCGCGGCAGCACTGCCACCCACAGGAGACAGGAGCAAGAACAGAGGTTGAAGAAGAAGCACGGCTATTGGATTAACATCCAACGGTCCAGCTGCTAGAATCATTTGTTGATTAAGTTGACAAAGCCCTGCGTACACGTCTGCTTAGTAGGCCCACAAGTCAGCCACCAAATCTGCCGGGTCCCAGCTGTCATCGGGAGGAATAGTTTTTTTCGCATAACAAGGAGGCACTTCCTTCCGTGCGAAGATACAGCCGGTGGGTCCTAGCTGTCAGGGGAAGGAAATAGCTTAATAAGGAGGAACTTTCCTTGCATGCGGCCATGGACCTCATGGGTCCCACCCGTCAGGCTCTCACGTACAGTCCTCTTCCGATGACTCTCGTTTGTTGACCACGCCGCGCCGAGCGCAGCGAGGCGGTGGACGACGGTGAGGCCCCAGACTGGAATGACCCAGAGATGGGGAAGACGCGGTAGTGGAGTCGCAAACGGAGAGGAGTGGGAAACTTGACTAGTTCAGGTGCGGGGTGGGCCTACACTCGGTAGAGAATAACAGGAGGTGTGGAGTGGAGGGATGGCCTGGCCGTTGGTGGGGTAGCGTTTCCCTGCGAGGCACGTGAAACAACACCGCTAGACGCTGGAGGCTAGAGCAGGTGGTCCCGGCAGCGCTGGGGGAAGAAGACGAGAGATTGAAGAAAAATGTCGGCCGTTGGATGTAAATCCAACGCCTTGCTTAGGCTTCGACCTACTAGCCCACATGTCAGCCAGTCCATTTGTTTTTTAGTCCATTTGGTGGGCTGGGTGAAACAATGATGTAGCATCTATGCAGTTCGTTTATATATATGGTAGAATTTAATGCCCATTTGCATTTTTCTCGAAATCCACGACTTGCTGGGCTGGGTGAAAATATCATGTTGGGCTGGACGGAGAAAGGTTATAAGAACATAAACACATGATTGCACGTCTATTACTGCATTGGTCAGTAAAATCTTTGCAAGCTTATGTACGCAATCACTAGGAGTTAACTTGCCAAGTTATTTATAAACAATTGTTATTATTATTTTGTAAGAACATTCAATTTATGAAATAAAATATCATTTTAATTTAATGAGTTAATAGGACGTGGGGTATTATTATTTTTTAGGCTAGACGTGGGACAGTTGAGTTGGTTCTAAGGAAATGTACTGAGAGAAAACTCAGTTTACATCGAAAAAGAAAGAGGAAGAAAATTCAGATATAGGATTAATGAAAACAAAAAATAAAGGAAGTGGGAAGGTCTATAAAATGGTTGGACGAACGACAGGTTTAATGAAACCTTATGTTGTGTTATATATAATTAAAGGGAAAATATAGGTTCGGTTTTACATTCTTATAGAAAAAAAGAACTGAGCTGTGCGTCGTCTTGAAAAAACAAACATAACTTGGGCTGCTGATGTTATAGACAAGCTAGGTTGGGAGGCCCAAAGGCCGTTTGATCCAAAAAACGTTGAAACCTGTCATGGGCTGCCCATGTTAAAAAAATGAGACCAACCCAAGGGCTAACCCTCGTTGGCATTTTTTATAGGAGAAACTCCGCGAGCACCACACGTCCAAGCCGGGACTTGAACTCGGGTGGGCTGGTAGCAACCGCCCAGCCAACGGGTCGATGGCCCGTCCTCGTGGGCTGCCCATGTTAAACAACAAAACCTAGGCCATGGACCTGGTGGGCCCGGGACTGTCAGCCTCTCGACGAACAGTTGTCTCCCGATTCCTCTTGTTTTGCTCAGCATGTTGGGAACGACAGACGGCGGTGCCATGGCGACAGCACCAAGGTGGAGGACAACATCGAGACCGTGGACCGAACAAACCGGAGTGGGGGAAGACGCGGGCGGAGGGGAGTACGAGGGTTGACTTGTTCGGATGCAGGGTGGCCGGTGGAGCTCCTTGGTATTGTTGTCTTCTTTCATGTTGGCGTAGCAGGGGTTGATGATGGTCTCGGTGAGGTCAACCACGGAGTCCTTCTCCTGCCCGTTGCCGATGATCTTGTATTGCTTCTGGATGTCGACAAGCTTGTTGCACCAGATGGCCGAATCATCGCGTTCTTTCTTCTCTCCACCGTAGCGAAGGTGCAGTCGGCGCTGCCGATGAAACGGGCGAATGCTCCAGAACCTCTGATGGCCCTATAGCAGTGGTAGACGAGAACCTCGTCCCGCATGCATACCTGGGCGACCGCGATCCGCTGGTCCCTGTCAGGAGACGAATGGATGGGCACAAGGTCTAGTCCTGCGACCTTGCGCTTTCTCGTCCTATAGGTACTGCTTGAACTCGGCGAGGCAGAGCTTCACCGAGTCAAGATCGTTGGTGTACATCACATTCAACTTGGTGCCGCCATGGGAATGAACGAAGAACTCAAAGGTGAACTCCTTGCCGAAGTCCATATCCAGCAGGCTCACCCCTCGGATCGCCATTGGAGTCTCCTCAAGTGAACGAGTGAGTAGGCGACAACAGCAGTTCATTTTTTAGTTCTTGGGGAACTGGATTTAATAGTAAGCTAAGTGTATATAGGCGACAACAGTTACGAACCCTCCCTCACCCATTGCATGCCCTACATAATATGCACCCTCGACGCATTCACATGCCTCCATTAAGAAACCTATTCCGTCCACACACGTCGGTTCACGAGCGAGTCTGTATTGGTACTATAATAACAAGTGCTAGTGGTCAGTTTACTTAAATTTAATTAGCTTTAATTAAAATGTATTCTTAAAACAAGCAATGCATTGGCTCGTTCTATCAGTGCCACAGGATCAACATGCACAACAATTAGAATTATTATTCTCAGGACGCACATGATCAACACATTTGCCACACTTTCACACACACAATACTACCAAGTTTGAACAATTTGTTATGGTTGCTGTCCTCTGCATCATCATTCTGTGTTTCCCAGCTTGCAAGATTCAGAACCAACAAATAAGATTCAAATAATAAGTACAACAAAGATGCCTACACATCTCATTGATTGCCAGCTTCCAAGATTCAGAACCAACAAATAAGATTCAAATAATAAGTACAACAAAGATGCCTACACATCTCATTGATTCCCAGCTTGCAAGATTCAGAACCAACCCATTAGAGCCTTTTGATAAAGTGAATATCGGGATTAAATCCATCTTGGCTAGCCATGTCATACAACCCAAGAACTTGGCTAATGCTCTTGACCATCACAACATCTGTAGTAGAGTATTCCTATTTGCATAGATAAGAAAGAGCATGGATTTAGGACTCTAGCAGCCATAGAGATGGTTGTACAAACATTGGCCTTTTCTTTTGGCCACCAATTCTATCTATGTTCCTGATGCGTCAATCTTTGACGCATCCCTTGAAATTACTATAATAGTGGCACTAATTGAAGCAAACTTTATTTCCAAAACGAGAAAAGATTGTGATAGAATAGCTTTATTTAAAAAAATACAACATTGGCATAGCATGACAAAGCACAATCATGTTGATAAAGGGTAGTACTGACCGGTGTGAGGGGCCCTATGCCGCCACGACTCGATCTGGTAAACCTGCAACTCCACTCGGATGAGGTCAACCTGCAGCTCCATGATTCAATTCATGCGCCTTTTTCTGCAGTTCACCTGAAATGAAGCAAAGATTGCATCATTCAGCTAGCAAGAAGTACTTGCTCTCGTGAGCTGGCAGGTTCTTCTTCAGTAGTTGCACTAAAATTGAGCAACATTAAGGTTGGCTGTCCTGCTCATGTAAGGTGCAACTATAATTTGCCTATCCTTTTGTGCAGTTCCACTGAAATAAAGTGCCATTGCGGTGACAGTGACGACTCATCTGGCAAAGGCTAATGAAATGTTGCACGAGATTACCAACATAATTTGATGGATATTTTGGGAACTCCAGTCACCATTTTGTGCAGTTCCACCAAAATTGAGAGATGTTGCCCACGTGACATTTTAGTTGAACTGCACAAGAAACTCATTCCAAAAAAAGTGTTTTGTGCAGTTCACCAAAAGGTCACAGTAGCAACAAGGTGAAATGGATATCCCTATCTGCACAAAAAGATAGAAAGTAAACAATTGCTGGTCAATAAGAATATACGAAACATACACGGAATGAAAAGAAGCATCTTAATTATGTTCATGGCAATCATGCAAGGACTGTAGAAATTTGAAAACGTCAGTAATGCTTCATGTTACTGGAAGCATTGCGATCAACTATGACATTCGTCAAATATGGGATTACTTTAATTGTGGCATTGCTTGTTTACCAGATACAATAAATCAACAACAGCTAAAGAGTTGGTTTAAGGGCATGGGACCATGGGGACACCAGGTCACTCAGCAGCGTAAAGAAGCAACTTACTTATCATACTTGGGAAAACAACAGGAGTACCATTTGTTAACACAGTTTAATTGCATCATATCACTGGAGGCATTAGATTAACAATAACACTGGTTAGACATGTCCTTAAGGTAACAGTGTGATCGCTTCATTTTACATGCGCCCTTACATTATCAACAACAAAAGGTTGGTATAAGGACACGCGATAGTGGATGCATCAGCATAATGTACCTACAAAGATGCATAAAGTGGTGATGCCGAGTTTGTTCATGCTCTATGAGGGCAGCAAATCTAATCCTGGAGAACTTTTACTATGTGAGGGAAGCAAATCTAATCCTGGAGACCTTTTACTATGTGAGGGCAACAAATCTAATCCCGGAAACCTTTTACTATGTGAGGGCAGCAAATCTAATCCTGGAGACCTTTTACTATGTGAGGGCAACAAACCTAATCCTGGACATACTCTGTTGACTTGTCCACCAGCCGCCACTTTCTATCCATTTTCAACCAATAATAGATCTGTTCCTTATCCAGTTTGTACTGAGTTTTCCCATTATTTCCCTTTTCAACCAAGAGACCGGTTGGGTACCCGGTCTCTACTACTTCCCCCCTATTATTTCCTCTTTGAATCAAGTCCTAGATTCATGCTACGACTTTCCTCCCTTTCTTCGTTCTTTGAACCAAGTCCTAGATTCGAATGCATGAAGTAGCTTTACCTCTAATAATACTAAAAATTTAGGTGGATTTGGAAGAGCCGATGGAAGTAGAAAAAGATGCACATGCAGACACGTTGGGAGCTGGGGCAGTAGAGCAAGGCCGCTTTCGAAGAACTTGTACCTGAGGTTCGTCGGGATGTCGGTGGCGGCAGGTCCGATCCGTGCACAATACGAGAGGGAGGAAGATCGGGCCCCGCCAGCAGCTGTGGGTTTCCTCCCTCGGCGGTGATGACCGCGTGAATGATGCATCTTTTAGTCCTCTACACACACCGACCGAAGGGATCCGGCCGGATCTGTGACTAGCGGTGAGCAGAGAGAAAATGTCGCTACCACTGTCTTGTTTAGATTTGGAGAGGATGAGAGAATGAAGAGAGCAACCCTAGTAAAGCAAGTGCTCAGGCCCCTGCTGATACGTCTCCATCGTATCTATAATTTTTGATTGTTCCATGCCAATATTCTACAACTTTCATATACTTTTGGCAACTTTTTTATTATGTTTGGGACTAACATATTGATCCAGTGTCGAGTGCCAGTTCCTGTTTGTTGCATGTCTTATGTTTCGCAGAAAACCCATATCAAACGGAGTCGAAACGTGATAAAAACGGACGGAGAATATTTTTTGGAATATTTATGATTTTTGGGAAGAAAAACCAACGCGGGACGATGCCCGAGGGGCCCAGGAGGCAGGGGGTGTGCCCCAAGGGGGCAGACGCGCCCCTGACCCTCGTGGGCACCCCGTAAGGCGGTTGATGCTCTTCTTTGGCCGCAAGAAAGCTAATTTTCGGAGAAAAATCTGGGCAAAGGTTTCAATCCAATCGGAGTTACGGATCTCCGAATATATAAGAAACGGTGAAAGGGCACCAGAAGAGAACGCAGAAACAGAGAGAGACAGATCCAATCTCTGAGGGGCTCTCGCCCCTCCCATGCCATGGAAGCCAACGACCAGAGGGAAACCCTTCTCCCATCTAGGGAGAAGGTCAAGGAAGAACAAGAATAAGGGGGGACCCTCTCCCCCTTGCTTCCGGTGGCGCCAGAACGCCGCCGGGGCCATCATCATCACCGCGATCTACACCAACAACTTCACCGCCCTCATCACCAACTCTTCCCCCCCTGAATGCAGCGGTGTAACCCCTCTTTTACCCGCTATAATCTCTACTTAAACATGGTTCCCAACGCTATATATTATTTCCCAATGATGTATGGCTATCCTATGATGTTTGAGTAGATCCGTTTTGTCCTATGGGTTAATTGATGATCGTGATTGGTTTGAGTTGCATGTTTTATTGGTGCTGTCCTATGGTGCTCTCCGTGTCGCGCAAGTGTGAGGGATTCCCACTGTAGGGTGTTGCAATACGTTCAAGATTCGCTTATAGTGGGTTGTTTGAGTGACAGAAGCATAAACCTGAGTAAGGGGGTTGTTGCGTATGGGATAAAGAGGACTTGATGCTTTAATGCTATGGTTGGGTTTTGAAGGAAATATGCCCTAGAGGCAATAATAAAGTTATTATTTATTTCCTTATTTCATGATAAATGTTTATTATTGTCGGGGAAACTGATCCACGAACACCTATGGGACCGGCGGACCGAGCCCCTTTCGGTTCGGCGGGGGGCGGAGGTCGCACGAAGAGCAGATCGAGGCGAAGCACACGAGCAGTTTACCCAGCTTCGGAGCTCTCCGGAGAGATAACACTCCTACTGCTGCTTGTTTGATTCTTTTGTGTTCTGGCTCAAGAGAGCTAAGTGTTTTTCTGGCTTCCAAATGATCCGAACCCTTTCTACGTTGCGCATGGGCCTCCTTTTATACGTTAAAGGGGTCACCGACAGGTGGCAACGTAAACAAGGGTACAAATGTAAAAAGAGAGGTGGTTGGTACAGTTACTTGTACAGTGTTTCCTACCTAACCCTGACGGCAGGGGACAAGGGCATTAAATGCCCGTCTGTGTCGCCCACAACAGTGCAGAAAAGGACCATCAGGGGCGCCACCGCTTGCCACGATGGTGATCTTGTCAGCATCGCATGCCACTGTGCACCACTGGCTGCACAGCCTTCTGCCACGCGCGCCAGGAAAGGCCCCCAGGGCGACACGTTGGTGGATGCGCTGGAGCGTGGGCACAGAGTGGCCGCTCGCCGCGGCAAGTGCCTTGCCGTGGTCGTCGTCTTGTCGCGCCCGGGAGCTTGTCGCTCGCCGGGCCTTGCCGGGACGCGTGGCGCGTCGCGGCAAGTTCCCTGAGATGCCTTGGTTGGCCTTCCCGACAAGCTCCTCTTGCCGGGGCCTTGCCTCCTTGACTTGAACACTTTGTTCTTGAATGGCTCCAAAGGAGCCACGGAGGATCTTGGCGGTCACCCGGCAAGCCCTTGCCGCGGGGCGCTGCAACTGCCCGTGCACAAGTTCAGGGTACTAGGGTACCCCTATTCTAGTACACCGACAGGAGCCCCCAGGCCTGGGCCACACACGGTGCCGAGCGCTGTTGGGCCAGGCCCAAAACAGGGCACGGGCACACGCGGCCTGGTCCATGCCGTATCTCACCCCGTATCCACTGTGCCCTCCCCCAACGGCACGCATTGAATGCGGCATCATGGGGGAGATCGTGGGCGGTTTCTTTATTCGGAAGGGCGAAACGTCCGCCCCCTCCCTCTTTATAAGCAGGGGAAACAGGGGCAGTTCGTTCCCCCCCCCCGCTGGTTGCTACTACTCCATCTTCGCAAACCTCCGCCGCTCCCCCCTTCTTCTCGAAGCCGAGAGAGAGCAGCGCTCCGCCCCCCATTGCCACCAGCATCACCAACGCCGTCGACCTCCCCCACCACCTCCGCCATGGCTCCAAAAGCCGACAAGGGGAAGGGCATGAAGTCGGCCGAGGCGCAGCGGCTCGCGGCGCTGCGGAAGGAGCAGGCGATCTTCTCCCCCCAGCTCGGCGCGAAGGAGCTGAGGGAGTACTTCTACCTCTTCTGGTCGACGGAGACGCGAGCGCATCCGTGCACGAGGGTACTCCCGGCCTCTGCTTCGGAACTGGCTCCAAACGCGTACCCATTCTTCATGCTGTTCTTCTATTGCGGGATCTGCCCGCCCTTCTCGGAGTTCTTCTGTGACTAATGAACACCTACGGGCTCCGCCTCCTTGATTTCACCCCCAACGCCGTTCTGACCATGGCAGTTTTCACACATTTGTGCGAAAACTTTGTCGGAGTCCACCCCAATGTAGCCCTTTTCCGCCATTTCTTCATGCCTCGAGTCGAGAGAGGAGAGCCGCTTGCCGGAGGGATCGCCTGGATCTCGAGAGTCGGCAAGAAGGAAGCGTATCTGGAGGGTGAGCTCCGTAGCAAGTGGGAGGAGTGGAGAGCGGAGTGGTGTTGGATCGTCGAGGAGAACCCGCAGCCGTTCACTGCCCTGCGCCAAGCCCCCATCGTGCGCGGCAACGATTGGAGTAACGTGGCCCCGGAAGACGACAGGCTGAAGATCGCCATCACTAGGATCCTTCGCCTTAGGCTTGCCGGGCTCACTGTAGGCGCTGTTGGCGCAGATTTCCTTCGCTGCCGCATCGCCCCCTACAGGAGAGGGGGAGGCCCGCCTGGGAGTTCAAGAACTCGGCGGACATCATGAGGCTGCGGCCGGGCCTCAACTTCAATTTCACCGTCCTGGAGCTGGATGCGATGCTCCTGGAGTTGTTCAAACGAGATCCCCAACATCCATTCACGCTGCCGAGGAGCGTCATTCCGCTGTGCAACAATTCGTCACTTGACCGGATCCGCGCAATGATGCCGTTGTGCGATTCACACGGAATCGCCCCAACTTGGCAAGAACCTGCGGATGACGTTGTACAAGCATTCTTCGACGACTTGGTGGAAGTGCCGGTCCGCGCCGACGAACAGAAGAGCCTCACCCGCGACACTACCGACGCGGAGCTGCAGCGCATCGCCACTAGGGCGGAAGAGGCTGCGGCAGCAGCTGCCGCGGGCGCATTCGGGTTCACCGTGGAGGAGGCAGAGGCGGCAGAGGCGGCAAGCCTTGCCGAGCGCGAGGAGTTTGCCGGCGAGGAAGATCTTGCCGGCCCTGAAGCTGAGCCGAGCGAGCCCGGCGAGGAAGAACCCGAGCCTTCAGACAGCCTGCCGCAGGCGGAGCCCCCGGCCCCGCCAAGAAGGCGTCTTCGCAGGGCCGCGGACGTAGCGGGGCGGCAGACGGGTCAACAGCCGCCGAGCCGCGCGACACGCTCTACTGCGGCAAGCACCGTTGCCGCGGGAGCGCCTCACGCCGCGGCGGCAACCGGAGCGGAGTCTTCCCGGTCCACCACTACTGCTCCCGCCAAGCGGGCGAGGGAGCCTACTCGCCGTACCGGAGGCGAGCCGGACTTCGATCTTTCCGCGCTCAGCTCCGATGACGAAGAATAAGAGTAAGATTCCCTTGCTGTCCTTGTTGTTCTTCAGCTATTGCTATCTTGTTGCTTTCGTCTTGTATCTGACTTGCTTTGATCCGGATCCGTTCCTTTTCAGGACGCTGGCCCAGAGAGCGGAGCCAAGGCCTCGGTGATTGTCATCGAAGATGATCCCACCGTGTCCGCAGGGGGAGAGTCTGAGACCACCTTGACGGACCCTACAGCCACTCCCCAAAGCGGCCCCCAGCGCAGCCCCCAACGTAAGTTCATAATTTGCTTCCTGATGTCAGGCGCGCTTGAGTGCTTTTTCCTTTGCTGATATCTTGGCTGTTGGATTTGTGTAGGAGCAGAGCAGCCTCACCAGGAGGGCCCGGAAGCCGCTCCCGAAGCGCCATCTGCTTCAACTACGCCGCCAAGGGAGGATCCCCCGGCAAGGGAGCGTTCTCCGGCAAGGGACAGTTCTCCGGCAAGGGACAGCACCAGTGATCCTGCGGTGGTTGAGACTGCAACCGCAGATCCCAGCTCAGGTAATCCACTTGCTTTAGAACTTCCCTCAGATTTTTCTTCTTCTGATTTGCTCTTTGAGTATTTGCTTGATTCTCCTCCTTCTTCCATGCATCAGATCCTCCTGCCGTGGAGCCAATGGAAACCGAGGCCGCCGGCGAGGAGAACGCGCGCCGCAACGCCGACGACGCCGCTGCTACCGAAGGAGAAGCCAGCGCTGACGAGCCCGCCGGAGAAGAGGCCGCCAAGGCTGCTGCCGCAGAAGCAGGCGAGGGGTCTGGCGATCGCACTGACGGCACCGAGGCCGCAGGAGCGCCAGGCGCTGCACCGACCGCCGATCCCTCTGCCGCTGCTGCAACGTCAAGCTCCGAAGAGCCCCAGCCCAGCGCCTATCTGAAGGCCGGCGATGGCATCTTCATCAAGCTTCCCTGGGTGTCAAGCTCCAGGGCGCCGGTCGAAGGGGAGAATTTCGATGAAGAGCTGCTCGCCTCCGCTGGGCTGTCATTGGTTGATGCGCCAAGCAGCAGCAGTGGCGAGCCTGAGGAGGAGCAGCTGTTGCAGAAGCTACTGTCACTCTACCGCGCCCGACAAGCCAAGCTGGCTTCCCGGGAAGCACTTGTCGCGAAGGCGGGAGTGGATATGGAGAAGCGCGCGGAGGAGCTCCGGGGCCTCAACCAAGAAGCTCTCCGGTCCCTGGCACAGGAGCGGGAGCGACTTGCCGAGGAGCGTACGGCCTTCCTTCTCGAGAAGGCAGAAGCTGAGGAGGAACAAAGGCTTGCTGCCGAGAAGCAGTCCGCGCGAGAAGGCGAGTTGGTGCAGCGGAAGGCCATCCTTGACAGCTACAAGGAGGAGCTCGTTGCGCGCGAGGAAGCACTTGGCGGGGCTCTCAAAGAAGCAAGGGATGCTGCCGCAACTGCAGAGGCCGCCAAGAAGGAGTTGGAAACGAGGATGACACAGTTGGAAGCCGACCTCAAGGCGAGCGGCGAGGAGCTTGCCGTGCTCAAGCGCGAACGCGAGAAGGATGCTGCCGCCCATGGTGAGCTGCAGGGTCTTCTCGCTGAGAGGAGCAAGGAGCTCAGCGCCACCAAGGACTCCAACGCGGATCTCGAGTTGAAGCTGGCTACGCTGACTCGGACGCTGGATGGTGCCAAGGAGCGAGAGAAGACTCTGTCGGAGAAGGTCAAGGCCGACGCAGCGCTGCTGGCGAGTATTGCCGTCACCCAGAACTCATTTAGGGAGACGGTGGAGCACTAGATCGAGGGTCTGGTGAATATCGCCGCAGTCATCGACGAGGAGCTGACGCAGCTGGGGATGGAGGACTTTGGGTATCCTTCCGACGAGCATCTCCAACCCAGCGCCAAGCTCAGCCTATTCTTCAAGGGCGTGGCGACGGCCCTCCAGCGGCTTCGGGAGAAGATCCCAAAGCAGCTGGCCGACGAGTCACGCAAGATTTGTGCTGGCGCTCTTCAGAAGGTGCTGATGAAGGTGGCCTTTCGCAACCCAGGCCTCAACTTCACCAATGTCCTCAAGTCCTTGCCACCGGATGCTGATCTGGAAGTGCTCAAGGTCCTTGTCGCACCCATTGTGGACAAGGTGAGCGGGATCAAGAGGGTTGAAGGCGATCGCGTAGACTAGGCCGCCTGTTTTCTCTTTCTCCTTGTCGCTGTTGGCCATAGTGTGAGATTAATCTGTTAGAGCTACGACAAGTTACCTTGTAATATAACTTTATTTCTAGTATCGATTGCTACGTTATTTCCTTTACTAGATTCCTTCCTTTGTATGTTTTTACCCCACGCTTTTAGGGAACTTGTCGGCGCAGGCACCCGAGCCGTGAGCGCTGAGTGTGGGACATTAGCAGCCTGCTAGCGGTGCCGCTTCCGACAAGAAACCTTGTCGCGACTAGTTGCAGCACACTTAAGTTGTTGAGCGGACTCGAAACAAAGTAAGGGCGCAACTAGCTACGAGTTGGTTCCTCCGCGCACAGGTTTTCCATACAAAGCACGGTCGTTCGAGGAAGATAACTTAAAATTTAAAACTAATTGCTCAAACTTTGGCAACTTAGCTTTTCTGTCGTTTGCTCCCCGGCAAGGCGAGACTTCCTTAAACGACGCCTGGTCCACACCATTATCTTTCTCCTTCCCCCCCGGCAAACTTGTGTGCGAGGGAACCTTCCTTTCCTTTGTTGAGAAAAAGAAAGAAGAGAAAATAAAGATATGGAGCCTTTCGGCTCGTTATTACTTACCGGGGGTAGGTGCTGCACAAAGTGTCAGATAACGCATGCAAGAAGGAAAATAATGCATGAAATTGACAGGATGTGCTGAGAACATGATCTTTACTTATGCACGGGATCTGCGCCCGGCTTTGTACAAAGGATTACATGCAACATCGGCAAGACTTGTACAAAAGGTGGTTGCCGGAACAGGTTCCGGCAACCGCGCCCTATGGGTAAAACTTACGAAGATGCTCAATGTTCCAGGAGTTGCTCACCGGAATGCCATCTTCGGTCTCAAGGCAGACAGCACCGGGCCTAGTGACTCGTTTCACCCGATAAGGGCCTTCCCACTTCGGTGTCAACTTGTTGGAATCCTTGGCGGATTGAACGCGCCAAAGAACAAGGTCGCCTTCCACGAAGCTTCTGGCATTAACTTTGTGGCTATGGTAGAGGCGCAAAGCTTGCTGGTATCGAGCAGCTCATACAGCAGCCTGAAGACGATCCTCCTCAAGGAGCAGCGCGTCATCTTGTCGCAGCTGCTCTTGCTCAAGCTCATCATAAGTGAGCACTCGAGGTGATCCGTATACGAGTTTCGTGGGGAGAACTGCCTCTGCTCCATAGACTAGAGCGAAAGGTGTCTGGCCAGTGGCTCGATTTGGCATCGTCCTGATCGACCAAAGAACCACCGGCAGCTCCTCGATCCAGTTTCTTCCGCACTTGCGCAGCCTGTCGAAAGTCCTGGTCTTGAGCTCGCGCAGCACTTCAGCATTTGCCCTCTCCGCTTGACCGTTGCTTCTCGGATGAGCAATAGAAGCGAAGCAGACCTTGGCGCCAATATCTTGGACGTACTGCATGAAGGTGCGGCTCGTGAATTGTGTGCCGTTGTCGGTGATGATCCTGTTAGGGATCCCGAAACGGCAAACAATCGACCTGAAGAACTTGACCGCTGATTGTGCTGTCACCTTCCTCACTGCTTCCACTTCCGGCCACTTTGTGAACTTGTCGATTGCAACGTACAAGTACTCAAAGCCCCCGACAGCTCGGGGAAAGGGGCCGAGGATGTCGAGCCCCCAGATCGAAAATGGCCAGGATAAAGGGATCGTTTGGAGAGCTTGAGCTGGCTGGTGTATCTGCTTGGAATGGAACTGGCATGCTTCACACTTGGTTATTTGTGCAGTTGCATCCTGGAGGGCTGTCGGCCAAAAGAAACCTTGCCGGAACGCTTTGCCGGCAAGTGCTCTTGCGCCAATGTGGTGACCACATATGCCTCCATGTATCTCTGCCAACAGCTCTTGTCCTTTTCCCGGGGAATACACTTCAATTTCACACCGTTGAGTCTTCTTCTGTACAGTGTGCTGTCGACAAACTGGTACATACTTGACTGCCGGGCTACTTTTTCCGCTTCTTCTTGCTCTTCGGGAAGTTCTCCTGTCTGAAGGAAATGGACAATCCGCTGTGCCCATGCTGGAGCTTGTGGCTCGACAACGAGGACTAAAGGCACATCTGCTGCTGCGAGAACATCCGCTTCCACGGCAAGAACCTGCGGCTCTGCCGGAGCTTGATGTTCTCCGGCAAGCTTGCCGGAGCAAAGCTTGTCGGGAGCGTCTGCTACGACGGAACAAACCATAAGGCTTGCCGGAGCAGACTGCTCCTCAGCATCCTTGGCGTTGATCTTGGGGACCTTTTTGGCGGCGGCTCCAGGGAGCTCTACCGGAAAATAGTCACCAGAAATCAACTTCCTCTTCTTGTTCTGTCCAGTTGATGGCGTTACGGATGGTTGAGTCAGCTTGAGCACAAAGATCCCTGGTTCCACAGGTAACTTAAGTGCGGCGCACTTTGACAAGCCATCAGCGATGCCATTCTGAGCTCTTGGAACATGTTCCATCTGTAGGCCGTCAAAGTGCTCTTCTAGCTTTCTCACTTCATCAACATAAGCTTCCATCAAAGGACTCTGATAACTCTTGTTCACTTGGCGGACGACAAGTTGTGAGTCACCCCTGACAATGAGCTTCTTGATCTCAAGTTCTGCTGCGACCCTGAGACCGACAAGCAAGCCTTCATACTCTGCAGTATTGTTGGTTGCTTGCTCCTTGGGAAATTTCATCTGGACTACGTACTTGAGGTGCTCTCCGGTGGGTGCGACAAGTTGCACGCCCGCACCGGCGCCTTGCAGCGAGAAGGCACCATCAAAGTACATCAGCCACTCTTTGTTCGCCTCCTTGACGGGGATGCTCATTTCTGGAATCTCTTCATCTTGTGTTGGCGTTCACTCTGCTATGAACTCCGCCAATGCCCTGCTTTGGATAGTTGAAGTGCTCTCAAACTTGAGGCCAAAGCTTGACAGTTCCAGTGCCCACTCGACAATCCTGCCTGTCGCTTCTGGATTCTGTAGTATCCTCTTCAACGGAAAGCGAGTGACGACTGTGATCTCATGTGCTTAGAAGTAATGGCGCAGCTTTCTTGAGGCCATGAGGAGGCTGAAAAGCAGTTTCTGGACACCAGAGTACCTTGACCTAGCCCCCTGCAGAAGGGAACTGACAAAGTAAACTGGGCGCTGCACCATTCTCTTCTGCATCTTCTCATGCTCCTGCGCAGATCCATCCTTGTCGGGACCAGAGCTTGTCGGACCAGAGCTTACCGGACCAGAGCTTGCCGGCGAAACTCCTTGCTCGTCGCTGGATGCATCTGCCGCGGTTGCTGGCTTATCATCTGCCTCCCTCTCCGCCACTAACGCAGCACTAACCACTTGATTGGTTGCCGCTATATATAACAGCAACTTCTCCTGTGGCTTAGGTGCGACAAGTGTTGGAGTGGAGGACATGTATCTCTTTAAGTCCTGCAGCGCAGCCTCCGCTTCCGAAGTCCATTTCATTGGACCTGCCTTCTTCAAAATTTTGAAGAATGGCAGGGCGCGCTCAGCAGATCTAGAGATAAACCTGCTAAGAGCAGCCACGCAACCAGCAAGCCTTTGCACATCCTTGACGCGCTTTGGTGCTTCGATCTGCTCGATGGCCTTGATCTTGTCGGGATTGGCTTTGATTCCCCGCTGAGACATGAAGAACCCGAGAAGCTTGCCGGAAGGGACTCCAAACATGCACTTCTCGGGGTTGAGCTTGAGGTTGATCTTGCGCAGATTTGCAAATGCTTCATCTAGATCTTGAATCAGGGTCGCCCTGTCCTTGCTCTTGACCACTATATCATCCATGTAGGCTTCCACATTTCTGTGCATTTGTGGCTCAAAAGCATGATGGACTACCCTTGCAAATGTTGAACCAACATTCTTTAAACCGAAGGGCATCCATACGAAACAGTAGGTGCCACATGGGGTGATGAATGCGGTTTTCTCCTCATCCTCTTCTGCCATGAAGATCTGATGATATCCTGTGTATGCATCAAGAAATGAAAGCAAATCACATCCGGCCGTGGAGTCAACAATCTGGTCAATGCGCGGCAAGGGAAATGGATCTTTGGGACAAGCTTTATTGACATCGGTAAAGTCGATACAAAGCCTCCATTTCCCATTAGCCTTGCGCACGACAACAGGATTGGCCAACCACGTAGGATGGAGCACTCCTCTGACAAGGCCTGCTGCTTCCAACTTCTTGATTTCTTCTGCGATGAATTCTTGGCGCTCCACTGCCTGTTTCCTGACTTTCTGCTTGACGGGCCGCGCATGAGGACAGACGGCAAGGTGGTGCTCAATTACTTTCCTGGGAACACCGGGGATGTCAGACGGTTGCCATGCAAACACGTCGACATTTGCCTGCAGGAAAGCAACGAGCGCGCTTTCCTATTTGGGGTCGAGAGTGGCACTGATGGTGAAGGTAGCACCAGTGTCGTCCTCCTTGGCGGACACCCTCTTGGTCTCAGGTGGAGCTGCCATTGCCTTCTTACAGTTGCCGGTGGAGCTCGATGGTGCGTCCTCGACGGTAGCGCAGCACTCCGAAGAGGTGCGCTTGCCGGAGTGGGCATCAGAGCTCTTGCCGGACTTGGTCTTCTTCTTTCCCCTGGGAGCTTCAGCGGCAAGTGATTTGCGATCTGTTGCGGCTGCTGCTTCCCGGTAGATCTTATCGGCGCAGATAAGAGCGTCCTTCTTGCTGCCGATCACGAAGAACTTGGCGCTGATCGCGACGAGCCCGTGGATCCAACGATGCGGTGGAGTTGCTGTCGAGGTGGATCCGGCGTGTCAGCGATCTTGGCCTTCGGGGTGGAGAGTGCATGGTGGTTGCACCCCCACCAGTTTCGTCGCCATTGGCTCGTGCCTGGTAGTCCTGCCGCGGCAGCGACGTGCTCGGCTGCCGTGGAGTGTCGCCGTTGGCGTAGCCGATGAGACTTTGAATGGTGGCCCTCCATTCGTCGATCTTATCTGACGTCGGAGGGTAATCCAGGAGCAGTTGAGCTCGCGCCAAAGCTTCCGCCGGAGTGGTGGGCGGCAGTGGCGGACGGCGCGAGGAGCGGGATATGCTCGGACTTCTAACTATGTTAGAAGGAGCATTATCCCATCCGGGCGACCGTGTCTCACTCGTACTGGCACGTTGACGCGCATGCTGGTCTTGAGCGCCCCGGGATCCACCAGCTTGATCTTGGCTCAACAAACGTATGGTACTGCGAGTACCATGATGTTGTCGGTCCTGCGCCTCCTGAGATGGGCGCGGAACAAGCACAGACGTCGAGGTCTGAGCCGCCTTGCCCTTGGACCTGGCAGCGTCGTGAGCTTCCTCGTCGATGTCCGTCCCTCCGCCGGCGTCTACCCCACCACCCGTTTGCTCCGGTGGTGGTAGGATCGACGCGGATGGAACGGCTGCCTCCGAAGCCTTCTTCTTCGGTGGCATGTTGATGAAGAAAATGAAGATCTAGCTCATGTGCACGCCGGATCGGGTTCACACAATCTCGACGCCCCTACCTGGCGCGCCAAAGATGTCGGGGAAACTGATCCACGAACACCTATGGGACCGGCGGACCGAGCCCCTTTCGGTTCGGCGGGGGGCGGAGGTCGCACGAAGAGCAGATCGAGGCGAAGCACACAAGCAGTTTACCCAGCTTCGGAGCTCTCCGGAGAGATAACACTCCTACTGCTGCTTGTCTGATTCTATTGTGTTCTGGCTCAAGAGAGCTAAGTGTTTTTCTGGCTTCCGAATGATCCGAACCCTTTCTACGTTGCGCATGGGCCTCCTTTTATACGTTAAAGGGGTCACCGACAGGTGGCAACGTAAACAAGGGTACAAATGTAAAAAGAGAGGTGGTTGGTACAGTTACTTGTACAGTGTTTCCTACCTAACCCTGACGGCAAGGGACAAGAGCATTAAATGCCTGTCTGTGTCGCCCACAACAATGCAGAAAAGGACCGTCAGGGGCGCCACCGCTTGCCATGATGGCGATCTTGTCAGCATCGCATGCCACTGCGCACCGCTGGCTGCACAGCCTTCCGCCACGCGCGCCGGGAAAGGCCCCCAGGGCGACACGTTGGTGGATGCGCTGGAGCGTGGGCACAGAGTGGCCGCTCGCCGCGGCAAGTGCCTTGCCGTGGTCGTCGTCTTGTCGCGCCCGGGAGCTTGTCGCTCGCCGGGCCTTGCCGGGACGCGTGGCGCGTCGCGGCAAGTTCCCTGAGATGCCTTGGTTGGCCTTCCCGACAAGCTCCTCTTGCCGGGGCCTTGCCTCCTTGACTTGAACACTTTGTTCTTGAATGGCTCCAAAGGAGCCACGGAGGATCTTGGCGGTCACCCGGCAAGCCCTTGCCGCGGGGCGCTGCAACTGCCCGTGCACAAGTTCGAGGTACTAGGGTACCCCTATTCTAGTACACCGACAATTATTCATGCTAGAATTGTATTAACCGGAAACATAATACATGCGTGAATACATAGACAAACATAGTGTCACTAGTATGCCTCTACTTGACTAGCTTGTTGATCAAAGATGGTTAGGTTTCCTAACCATAGACATGTGTTGTCATTTGATTAATGGGGTCACATCATTAGGAGAATGATGTGATTGACATGACCCATTCGGTTAGCCTACACTTGATCGTTTAGTATGTTGCTATTGCTTTCTTCATGACTTATACATGTTCCTGTAACTATGAGATTATGCAACTCCCGTTTACCGGAGGAACACTTTGGGTGCTACCAAACGTCACAACGTAACTGGGTGATTATAAAGGAGTACCATAGGTGTCTTCAAAGGTACATGTTGGGTTGGCGTATTTCGAGATTAGGTTTTGTCACTCCGATTGACGGAGAGGTATCTCTGGGCCCTCTCGGTAATGCACATCAGTATAAGCCTTGCAAGCAATGTAGCTAATGAGTTAGTTACGGGATGATGCATTACGTAGCGAGTAAAGAGACTTGCCGGTAACGAGATTGAACTAGGTATTGGATACCGATGATCGAATCTCGGGCAAGTAACATACCGATGACAAAGGGAACAACGTATGTTGTTATGCGGTTTGACCGATAAAGATCTTCGTAGAATATGTAGGAGCCAATATGGGCATCCAGGTTCCGCTATTGGTTATTGACCGAGAATAGTTCTAGGTCATGTCTACATAGTTCTCGAACCCGTAGGGTCCGCACGCTTAAGGTTTCGATGACAGTTATATTATGAGTTTATGAGTTTTGATGTATCGAAGGAGTTCGGAGTCCTAGATGACATCGGGGACATGACGAGGAGTCTCTAAATGGTCGAGACGTAAAGATCGATATATTGGACGACTATATTCGGAGTTCGGAAAGGTTCCAAGTGATCCGGGTATTTTTCGGAGTACCGGAGAGTTACGGGAATTCGCCGGGGAGTATATGGGCCTTATTGGGCCATACGGGAATAGAGGAGAGAGGCCGAAAGGAAGGAGGCGCGCAGCCCCCCTCTGGTCCGAATTGGACAAGGGGTGCGGCCCCCTTTTTCTTCCTCCTCTCCCCCTCTTTCCCCCTTCTCCTACTCCAACAAGGAAGGAGGGAGTCCTACTCCCGGTGGGAGTAGGACTCCCCTTGGCGCGCCCCTCCTAGGCCGGCCGCCCCCTCCCCCTTGCTCCTTTATATATGGGGGCAGGGGGGCACCTCTAGGCACAACAACACAAGTTGATCTACGGATCGTTCCTTAGCCGTGTGCGGTGCCCCACTCCACCATATTCCACCTCGGTCATATCGTCGCGGAGTTTAGGCGAAGCCCTGCGCCGGTAGAACATCATCATCGTCACCATGCCGTCGTGCTGACGGAACTCATCCCCGAAGCTTTGCTGGATCGGAGCCCGGGGATCGTCATCGAGCTGAACGTGTGCTGAACTCGGAGGTGCCGTACGTTCGGTGCTTGGATCGGTCGGATCGTGAAGACGTACGACTACATCAACCGCGTTGTCATAACGCTTCCGCTTATGGTCTACGAGGGTACATGGACAATACTCTCCCCTCTCGTTGCTATGCCATCACCATGATCCTGCGTGTGCGTAGGATTTTTTTTGAAATTACTACGTTCCCTAACAGTGGCATCCGAGCCTAGGTTTATGCGTTGATGTTATATGCACGAGTAGAACACAAGTGAGTTATGGGCGATACAAGTCGTACTGCTTACCAGCATGTCATACTTTGGTTCGGCGGTATTGTTGGATGAAGCGGCCCGGACCGACATTACGCGTACGCTTACGCGAGACTAGTTCTACCGACGTGCTTTGCACACAGGTGGCTGACGGGTGTCAGTTTCTCCAACTTTAGTTGAACCGAGTGTGGCTACGCCCGGTCCTTGCGAAGGTTAAAACAACACTAACTTGATGAACTATCATTGTGGTTTTGATGCGTAGGTAAGAACGGTTCTTGCTCAGCCCGTAGCAGCCACGCAAAATTTGTAACAACAAAGTAGAGGACGTCTAACTTGTTTTTGCAGGGCATGTTGTGAAGTGATATGGTCAAGACGTGATAAGATATAAGTTGTTGTATGAGATGATCATGTTTTGTTGAAGTTATCGGCAACAGGCAGAAGCCCTATGGATGTCTCTTTGTTGCATAAGATGCAAGTGCCAAATAATTGCTTTACTTTATCGCTATGCGATAGCAATAGTTGCAAGAGAAATAGTTGGTGAGACAACCATGTGATGACACATTGATATAGATCAAGATGATGAAGATCATGGTGTTGTGCCGGTGACGATAGAGATCATGACAGTACTTTGGAGATGGAGATCAAAGGCGCAACATGATCATGGCCATATCATGTCACATATTTTGATTGCATATGATGTTTATCTATTATACATCTTATTCTTGCTTTGATTGACGGTAGCATTTTAAGATGATCTCTCACTAATTATCAAGAAGTGTTCTCCCTAAGTATGCACCGTTGCCAAAGTTCGTCGTGCCCAGACACCACGTGATGATCGGGTGTGATAAGCTCTACGTCCATCTACAACGGGTGCAAGCCAGTTTTGCACACGCGGAATACTCAGGTTAAACTTGACGAGCCTAGCATATGCAGATATGGCCTCGGAGCACGGAGACCGAAAGGTCGAGCGTGAATCATATAGTAGATATGATCAACATAGTGATGTTTACCATTGAAAACTACTCCATCTCACGTGATGATCGATTATGGTTTAGTTGATTTGGATCACGTGATCACTTAGATGACTAGAGAGATGTCTGTCTAAGTGGGAGTTCTTAAGTAATATGATTAATTGAACTTAAATTTATCATGAACTTAGTCCTGGTAGTATTTTGCAAATTATGTTGTAAGATCAATAGATTGCGTTGTTGCTTTCATATGTTTATTTTGATATGTTCCTAGAGAAAATTGTGTTGAAAAATGTTAGTAGCAATGATGCGGATTGGATCCGCGATCTGAGGTTTATCCTCATTGCTGCACAGAAGAATTGTGTCCTTAATGCACCGCTAGGTGACAGACCTATTGCAGGAGCAGATGCAGACGTTATGAACGTTTGGCTAGCTCAATATGATGACTACTTGATAGTTTTGTGCACCATGCTTTATGGCTTAGAATCGGGACTTCAAATATGTTTTGAACATCATGGACCATATGAGATGTTCCAGGAATTGAAGTTAATATTTCAAGCAAATACCCGAGTTGAGAGATATGAAGTCTCCAACAAGTTCTATAGCTAAAAGATGGAGGAGAATCGCTCAACTAGTGAGCATGTGCTCAGATTGTCTGGATACTTCAATCGTGTGAATCAAGTGGGAGTTAATCTTCCAGATAAGATAGTGATTGACAGAATTCTCTAGTCACCATCACTAAGTTATTAGAACTTCGAGATGAACTATAGTATGCAAGGGATGACGAAAATGATTCCCGAGCTCTTCGTGATGTTGAAATCAACGAAGGTAGAATTCAAGAAAGAGCATCAAGTGTTGATGATTGACAAGACCACTAGTTTCAAGAAAAGGGCAAAGGGAAAGAAAGGGAAACTTCAAGTAGAATGGCAAACAAGTTGTCACTCCCGTGAAGAAGACCAAAGCTGGACCAAAGCCTGAAACTGAGTGCTTACACTGCAAAGGAAATGGTCACTGGAAGCGGAAATGCCCTGAATATTTGGTGGATAAGAAGGATGGCAAAGTGAACAAGGGTATATTTGATATACAGGTTATTGATGTGTGCTTTACTAGTGTTTATAGTAGCCCCTGAGTATTTGATACTTGTTCAGTTGCTAAGATTAGTAACTCGAAACAGGAGTTACAGAATAAACAAAGACTAGTTGAAGGGGAAGTGACGATGAGTGTTGGAAGTAGTTCCAAGATTGATATGATCATCATCGCACACTCCCTAGACTTTCGTGATTAGTGTTAAACCTAAATAAATGTTATTTGGCGTTTGCGTTAAGCATGAATATGATTTGATCATGTTTATTGCAATACGGTTATTCATTTAAAATCAGAGAATAATTGTTCTTCTATTTAAATGAATAAAACCTTCAATGGTCATACACCCAACGAAAATAGTTTGTTGGCTGTCGGTCGTAGTGATGCACATATCCATAATAGTGATGCCAAAAGATGCAAAGTTAATAATGATAGTGCAACTTATTTGTGGCACTGCCGTTTTGGTCATATCGGTGTAAAGCGCATGAAGAAACTCCATAAAGATGGATTTTTGGAATCACTTGGTTACGAATCATTTGATGCTTGCGAACCGTGCCTTTTGTGCAAGATGACTAAAACTCCATTCTCCAGAACAATGGAACAAGCTACTGACTTATTGGAAATAATACATACCGATGTATGCGATCCAATGAGTGTTGATGCTCGTGGCAAGTATCGTTATTTTCTGACCTTCACAAGATGAT
Source organism: Triticum aestivum (assembly GCF_018294505.1). NCBI lineage: Eukaryota > Viridiplantae > Streptophyta > Magnoliopsida > Poales > Poaceae > Triticum > Triticum aestivum. Next base: position 325,354,297 of record NC_057795.1, on the reverse strand, counting down.
TTGAGCAGATATGGGTATATCTACTTGATGAAACATAAGTCTAAAATAGTTGAAAGGTTCAAAGAATTTCAGATTGAAGTGGAAAAATCATCGTAACAAGAAAATAAAGTTTCTGCGATCTGATCGTGGAGACAAATATTTGAGTTACGAGTTTGGTCTTCAATTAAAACAATGTGGAATAGTTTCACAGCTCAGGCCACCTGGAACACCACAATGTTATGGTGTGTCCAAACATCGTAACCGCACTTTATTAGATATAGTGCGATCTATGATGTCTCTTACTGATTTACCACTATTGTTTTTGGGTTATGCATTAGAGACAGCTGCATTCACGTTAAAAGGGCACCATCTAAATCCGTTGAGACGACACCATATGAACTGTGGTTTAGCAAGAAACCCAAGTTGTCGTTTCTTAAAGTTTGGGGCTACGATGCTTATGTGAAAAAGTTTCATCCTGATAAGCTCAAACCCAAATCGGAGAAATGCGTCTTCATAGAATACCCAAAGGAAACTGTTGGGTACACCTTCTATCACAGATCTGAAGGCAAAACATTCGTTGCCAAGAATGATCCTTTCTAGAAAAGGAGTTTCTCTCGAAAGAAGTGAGTGGGAGGAAAGTAGAACTTGATGAGGTAACTGTACCTTCTCCTGAATTGGAAAAAAGTTCATCACTGAAATCAGTTCCAGTGATTCCTACACCAATTAGTGAGGAAGCTAATGATGATGATCATGAAACTTCTGATCAAGTTACTACAGAACCTCGTAGGTCTTTCAGAGTACGGTCCACACCAGAGTGGTACGATAATCCTATTCTGGAAGTCATGTTACTAGACCATGATAAACCTACGAACTATGAGGAAGCGATGATGAGCCCAGATTCCGCAAAATGGTTTGAGGCCATGAAATCTGAGATGGGATCCATGTATGAGAACAAAGTGTGGACTTTGGTGGACTTGCCCGATGATCGGCAAACCATAGAAAATAAATGGATCTTCAAGAGGAAGACGGACATTGATAGTAGTGTTACTATCTACAAAGCTCGACTTGTCGCAAAAAGGTTTTTGACAAGTTCAAGGTGTTGACTACAATGAGATTTTCTCAACTGTAGCGATGCTTAAGTCTGTCCGAATCATGTTAGCAATTGCCACAATTTATGAAATCTGGCAAATGGATGTCAAAACTACATTCCTTAATGGTTTTCTTAAAGAAGAATTGTATATGATGCAACCAGAAGGTTTTGTCAATCCTAAAGGTGCTAACAAAATGTGCAAGCTCCAGTGATCCATCTATGGACTGGTGCAAGTATCTCAGAGTTGGAATATACGCTTTGATAAGTTGATCAAAGCATATAGTTTTATACAGACTTGCGGTGAAGCCTGTATTTACAATAAAGTGAGTGGGAGCACTACAGCGTTTCTGATAAGTATATGTGAATGACATATTGTTGATTGGAAATAATGTAGAATTATTCTGCAAAGCATAAAGGAGTGTTTGAAAGGAGTTCTTTAAAAGAAAGACCTCAGTAAAGCTACTTACATATTGAGCATCAAGATCTATTGAGATAGATCAAGACACTTGATAAGATTTTCAATGAGTACATACCTTGATAAATTTTTGAAATAGTTCAAAATGGAACAGTCAAAGAAGGAGTTCTTGCCTGTGATGCAAAGGTGTGAAGTTGAGTAAGACTCAAGAACCGACCATGGCAGAAAATAGAAAGAGAATGAAAAGTCATTCCCTATGCCTCAGTCATAGGTTCTATAAAGTATGCTATGCTGTGAACCAGACCTATTGTATACCTTGCTCCGAGTTTGACAAAGGAATACAATTTTGATCTAAGAGTAGATCACTGGACAGCGGTCAAGAATATACTTAGTGAGGACTAAGGACATGTTTCTCGATTATGGAGGTGATAAAAGAGCCCGTCGTAAAAAGTTACAACAATGCAAGCTTATACACCAATCCAGACGACTCTAAGTCTCAATCTAGATACATATTGAAAGTGGGAGCAATTAGCTAGAGTTTCTCCGTGCAGAGCATTGTGGACATAGAATATTTGCAAAATACATACGGCTCTGAATGTGACAGACCCGTTGACTAAGCTTCTCTCACGAGCAAAACATGATCACACCTTAGTACTCTTTGAGTGTTAATCACATAGTGATGTGAACTAGATTATTGACTCTAGTAAACCCTTTGGGTGTTGGTCACATGACGATGTGAACTATGGGTGTTAATCATATACAGATATGAATATTGGTGTTAAATCACGTGGCGATGTGAACTAGATTATTGACTCTAGTGCAAGTGGGAGACTGAAGGAAATATGCCCTAGAGGCAATAATAAAGTTATTATTTATTTCCTTATTTCATGATAAATGTTTATTATTCATGCTAGAATTGTATTAACCGGAAACATAATACATGTGTGAATACATAGACAAACATAGTGTCACTAGTATGCCTCTACTTGACTAGCTTGTTGATCAAAGATGGTTATGTTTCCTAACCATAGACATGTGTTGTCATTTGATTAATGGGATCACATCATTAGGAGAATGATGTGATTTACATGACCCATTCTGTTAGCCTACCACTTGATCGTTTAGTATGTTGCTATTGCTTTCTTCATGACTTATACATGTTCCTGTAACTATGAGATTATGCAACTCCCGTTTACCGGAGGAACACTTTGGGTGCTACCAAACGTCACAACGTAACTGGGTGATTATAAAGGAGTACCACAGGTGTCTCCAAAGGTACATGTTGGGTTGGCGTATTTCGAGATTAGGTTTTGTCACTCCGTTTGACGGAGAGGTATCTCTGGGCCCTCTCGGTAATGCACATCACTATAAGCCTTGCAAACAATGTAGCTAATGAGTTAGTTACGGGATGATGCATTACGTAGCGAGTAAAGAGACTTGCCGGTAACGAGATTGACCTAGGTATTGGATACCGACGATCGAATCTCGGGCAAGTAACATACCGATGACAAAGGGAACAACGTATGTTGTTATGCGGTTTGACCAATAAAGATCTTCGTAGAATATGTAGGAGCCAATATGGGCATCCAGGTTCCGCTATTGGTTATTGACCGAGAATAGTTCTAGGTCATGTCTACATAGTTCTCGAACCCGTAGGGTCCGTACGCTTAAGGTTTCGATGATAGTTATATTATGAGTTTATGAGTTTTGATGTACCGAAGGAGTTCGGAGTCCCGGATGAGATCGGGGACATGACGAGGAGTCTCGAAATGGTCGAGACGTAAAGATCGATATATTGGACGACTATATTCGGAGTTTGGAAAGGTTCCGAGTGATTCGGGTATTTTTCGGAGTACCGGAGAGTTACGGGAATTCGCCGGGGAGTATATGGGCCTTATTGGGCCATACGGGAATAGAGGAGAGAGGCCGAATGGAAGGAGGCACGCAGCCCCCCTCTGGTCCGAATTGGACAAGGGGTGCGGCCCCCTTTTCCTTCCTCCTCTCCCCCTCTTTCCCCCTTCTCCTACTCCAACAAGGAAGGAGGGAGTCCTACTCTCGGTGGGAGTAGGACTCCCCTTGGCGCGCCCCTCCTAGGCCGGCCGCCCCCTCCCCCTTGCTCCTTTATATACGGGGGCAGGGGGGCACCTCTAGGCACAACAACACAAGTTGATCTACGGATCGTTCCTTAGCCGTGTGCGGTGCCCCCCGCCACCATATTCCACCTCGGTCATATCGTCGCGGAGTTTAGGCAAAGCCCTGCGCTGGTAGAACATCATCATCGTCACCACGCCGTCGTGCCGACGGAACTCATCCCTGAAGCTTTGCTGGATCGGAGCCCAGGGATCATCATCGAGCTGAACGTGTGCTGAACTCGGAGGTGCCGTACGTTCGGTGCTTGGATCGGTCGGATCGTGAAGACGTACGACTACATCAACCGCATTGTCATAACGCTTCCGCTTACGGTCTACGAGGGTACGTGGACAATACTCTCCCCTCTCGTTGCTATGCCATCACCATGATCCTGCGTGTGCGTAGGAATTTTTTTGAAATTACTATGTTCCCTAACAGGTTTTACCTTAATGATCTTTAGTAGTTGCGGATGCTTGCTAGAGTTCCAATCATAAGTGCATATGATCCAAGAAGAGAAAGTATGTTAGCTTATGACTCTCCCTCAAATAAAATTGCAATAGTGATTAGCGGTCTAGTTATCGATTGCCTAGGGACAAATAACTTTCTCGTGACAAAAAGCTCTCTGCTAAAACTAACTTAGTTGTGTCTTCATCTAAACAGCCCCTACTTTTTATTTACGTGCTCTTTATTATCTTGCAAACTTATCCAATCACACCTACAAAGTCCTTCTAGTTTCATACTTGTTCTAGGTAAAGCGAACGTCAAGCATGCGTAGAGTTGTATCGGTGGTCGATAGAACTTGAGGGAATATTGGTTCTACCTTTTGCTCCTCGTTGGGTTTGATACTCTTACTTATCGCAAGAGGCTACAATTGATCCCCTATACTTGTGGGTCATCAAGACCTTTTTCTGGCGCCGTTGCCGGGGAATCATAGCGTGGGGTGAATATTCTCATGTGTGCTTGTTTGCTTTATGACTAAGTAATTTTTATTTGTTGTTCTTAGTTGTGCTCTATCTTTAGTTATGGATATGGAACACGAAATACCAAAAAAATTAGGTGTACTTGCTACTCATGGAGATGGGGAACCTCCTAAAACCCTCGATGCTGGTTATGTGAAAAATATTATGTACTACTAATTCTGAGAAAACCCCATTCAATTATGTTATGGGAGACACGTTGGATCAACATGAATACTTTAGGGATTATCGCGTGGCAAAAAAAGGGAAACTATTATGGGATCAAATTCATATGTTGCATTGGTATGCTCGGGAACTATGCTTGAGATATGATTATACTTGTTGCTCTAGGATGAAGGCTCCACACCTTCCCTTTTCATGCAAATTTAATGATGATAAAACCTTGGCTTCTTATGCTAATGGTATATATGATTACTATGATGTGGAACAAATAGAAGAATTCGTTGCTTTTATGGGTGCTTATGAGATTGAATCTTTGTTTAAAGAGTGTGAAAATCTTGATGATGCTGTTTACAGACCTGAAAATTATGCTATATTTAAATATTTTTGTGAGAATTATGAATACAATTCCGATATCGATGCATTTATTGAGAAAGTCTCCACTGTCCAAGAAGAGACTAATATTTTGCAGGAGTCTATGGAAGAAGAAATTGATGAAACTGTGAGCTCATTGGGTGTAAAACATGATGAGGAGAGCGAAGAACAAAAGGAGGAAGAGCGGACTAGCTACCCGTGCCCACCTTCTAATGAGAGTAACTCTTCAACTCATACATTATTTAATTCCCATTCTTGCTTACCGAAGGATGATTGCTATGATGATTGCTATGATGATTGTTATGATCCCATTGATTCTCTTGAATTACCCCTTTTTGATGATGCTTGCTATGCTTGTGGCCAAGATGCCAATATGAATTATGCTTATGAAGATGAACTTGCTATAGTTCCTTATGTTAAACATGAAATTGTTGCTATTGCACCCACGCATGATAGTCCTATTATCTTTCTGAATTCTCCCGACTACACTATATCGGAGAAGTTTGTGCTTATTAAGGATTATATTGACGAGTTGCCTTTTACCGTTGCACATGATAATTTTGATGGATGTGATATGCATGTGCTTGCTGCTCCTACTTGCAATTATTATGAGAGAGGAACTATATCTCCACCTCTCTATGTTTCCAATATGACAAAATTGCAAGAAACTGCTTATACTATGCATTGGCCTTTACTATGTGTGCATGAATTGTTCTTTTATGACATGCCGATGCATAGGAAGAGAGTTAGACTCCGTTGTTGCTTGATATATGTTACTTTGTGCTCACTACTAAATTACAAATCATTGTTAATTAAAATTGGCTTTGATATACCTTGGGATCCGGGTGGATCCATTACTTGAGCACTATATGCCTAGCTTAATGGCTTTAAAGAAAGCGCTGCCAGGGAGACAACCTAGAAGTTTTAGAGTGTCATTTATTTCTGTTGAGTGCTTTTATATAGTCTAAAAACACAAAAATAAAGAGGGGAACCCAAAACTTTTCAAAAAGGAAAGTGAAAGTGAGAAAGACAAGCATTGTTGAAGTGGGGGAGCTCCTTGAACTTTGTTCATGCTCATGGAAACTTTGTGAATCTTGATTACAGAAACTTTTCAACAAAAATAATTATCCCCTTGTATCCATTGTATTATAAAAATAATATGCCAAGGTTTGCCTTTAGGATGTTTACAATGCTTGTTGATTTGTACGATGCAGGACAGAAACTTTGGCTGTAGTGCGCGATTTTTCACTTTCTATTGGAATGTCAAACGGTTCTGAAACTTTTTGCACTGTCTTTCTGTACAAATTTTTTATTTTTACTAATTTTTCTATAATTTTTTGGGGACGAGAAGTATGGTGAATGTTCAGATTGCTACAGATTGTTCTATTTTTGAAAGATTCTGTTTTTGATGCATAGTTTGCTTGTTTAGATGAAACTATCAATTTCTATCAGTGGATTAAGCCATGAAAAAGTAATATTACAGTAGACACAATGCAAAAACAAAATATGAATTGGTTTGCAACAGTACATAGAGTAGTGATTTGCTTTATTATACTAACGGATCTTACCGAGTTTTCTGTTGAAGTTTTGTGTGGATGAAGTGTTTGATCGAGGAGGTCTCGATATGAGGAAAGGAGGAGAGGCAAGAGCTCAATCTTGGGGATGCCCAAGGCACCCCAGGTAAATATTCAAGGAGACTCAAGCGTCTAAGCTTGGGGATGCCCCGGAAGGCATCCCCTCTTTCTTCAACAAGTATCGATATGTTTTCGGATTCGTTTCATTCATGCGATATGTGCAAATCTTGGAGCTTCTTTTGCATTTAGTTTTCACTTTTCTTTTATGCACCATGCTGGTATGAGATAGTCCATGGTTAATTTATAGAATGTTCATTGCACTTCACTTATATCTTTTGAGTATGGATTTATAGAATGCTTCACGTGCTTCACTTATATCATTTGAAGTTTGGATTGCCTATTTCTCTTCACATAGAAAACCGCCATTTGTAGAATGCTCTTTTGCTTCACTTATATTTGTTAGAGCATGGGCATATCTTTTGTAGAAAGAATTAAACTCTCTTGCTTCACTTATATCTATTTAGAGAGATGACAGGAATTGGTCATTCACCTGGTTAGTCATAGAATCCTACATAAACTTGTAGATCGCTGAATATGATATGTTTGATTCCTTGCAATAGTTTTGCAATATAAAGGTGGTGATATTAGAGTCATGATAGTGAGTAGTTGTGGATTAGTAGAAATACTTGTGTTGAGGTTTGTGATTCCCGAAGCATGCACGTATGGTGAACCGTTATGTGATGAAGTCGGAGCATGATTTATTTATTAATTATCTTCCTTATGAGTGGCGGTCGGGGACGAGCGATGGTCTTTTCCTACCAATCTATCCCCCTAGGAGCATGCGCGTAGTACTTTGTTTCGATGACTAACAGATTTTTGCAATAAGTATGTGAGTTCTTTATGACTAATGTTGTGTCCATGATTATATGCACTCTCACTTTCCATCATTGCTAGCCTCTTCGGTACCGTGCATTGCCCTTTCTCACCTCGAGAGTTGGTGCAAACTTTGCCGGTGCATCCAAACCCCATGATACTATACGCTCTATCACACATAAGCCTCCTTATATCTTCCTCAAAACAACCACCATACCTACCTATCATGGCATTTCCATAGCCATTTCGAGATATATTTCCATGCAACTTTCATCATCATCATATACATGACTTGAGAATTCATTGTCATATTGCTTTGCATGATCGTAGGATAGCTAGCATGATGTTTTCATGGCTTGTCCGTTTTTTGATGTCGGTACACCGCCGGAGGCATTCATATAGAGTCATATCTTTGTTCTAGTATCGAGTTGTAATATTGAGTTTTAAGTAAATAAAAGTGTGATGATCATCATTGTTAGAGCATTGCCCAAGTGAGGAAAGGATGATGGAGACTATGATTCCCCCACAAGTCGGGATGAGACTCCAGACTTTATGAAAAATAAAAGAGGCCAAAGAAGCCCAAATAAAAAAAGAGAGGCCAAAGAAGCCCACCAAAAAAACAATATATAAAAAAAGAGAAAAAATGAGAGAAAAAGAGAGAAGGGGCAATGTTACTATGCTTTTACCACACTTGTGCTTCAAAGTAGCACCATGTTCTTCATATAGAGAGTCTCTTGAGTTATCACTTTCATATAGTAGTGAGAATTTTCATTATAGAACTTGGCTTGTATATTCCGATGATGGGCTTCCTCAAATGCCCGAGGTCTTCATGAGCAAGCAAGTTGGATGCACACCCACTTAGTTTGCAGTTTGAGCTTTCATACACTTATAGCTCTTAGTGCATCCATTGCATGGCAATCCCTACTCCTCGCATTGACATCAATTGATGGGCATCTCCGTAGCCCATTGATTAGCCGCGTCGATGTGAGACTTTCTCCCTTTTTGTCTTCTCCACACAAACTCCACCATCACATTCTGTTCCACCTATAGTGCTATGTCCATGGCTCACGCTCATGTATTGCGTGAAAGTTGAAAAGGTTTGAGAACTTCAAAAGTATGAAACAATTGCTTGGCTTGTCATCGGGGTTGTGCATGATTTGAATATTTTGTGTGATGAAGAGGGAGCATAGCCAGACTTTATGATTTTGTAGGGATAACTTTCTTTGGCCATGTTCTTTTGAAAAGACATGATTGCTTTATTAGTACACTCAAAGTATTATTGTTTTTATGTCAAATGATAGACTATTGCTTTGAATCACTCGTGTCTTAATATTCATGCCATGATTAGATATATGATCAAGATTATGCTAGGTAGCATTCCACATCAAAAATTATCTTTTTTATCATTTACCTACTCGAGGACGAGCAGGAATTAAGCTTGGGGATGCTGATACGTCTCCGTCATATCTATATTTTTTGATTGTTCCATGCCAATGTTCTACAACTTTCATATACTTTTAGCAACTTTTTATATTATTTTTGGGACTAACATATTGATCCAGTGCCCAGTGCCAGTTCCTGTTTGTTGCATGTTTTATGTTTTGTAGAAAACCCATATCAAACGGAGTCCAAACGGGATGAAAAAGGATGGAGAATATTTTTGGAATATTTATGATTTTTGGGAAGAAAAACCAACGTGATACGATGCCCGAGGGGCCCACGAGGCAGGGGGTGCGCCCAGGGGGGCAGGCGCGCCCCTAACCCTCGTGGGCACCCGATAAGGCGGTTGCCGCTCTTCTTTGGCCGCAAGAAAGCTAATTTCAGATAAAAATCTGGGCGAAGGTTTCAAACCAATCAGAGTTACGGATCTCCGGATATATAAGAAACGGTGAAAGGGCACCAGAAGAGAACACAGAAACAGAGAGAGACAGAGAGACAGATCCAATCTAGGAGGGGCTCTTGCCCCTCCCATGCCATGGAAGCCAAGGACCATAGGGGAAACCCTTCTCCCATCTAGGGAGAAGGTCAAGGAAGAAGAAGAAGGGGGCCCTCTCCCCCTTGCTTCCGGTGGCGCCAGAACGTCGCCGGGGCCAACATCATCACCGTGATCTACACCAACAACTTCACCGCCCTCATCACCAACTCTTCCCCCCTCTATGCAGCGGTGTAACCCCTCTTTTACCCGCTATAATCTCTACTTAAACATGGTGCTCAATGCTATATATTATTTCTTAATATGTATGGCTATCCTATGATGTTTGAGTAGATCCGTTTTGTCCTATGGGTTAATTGATGATCGTGATTGGTTTGGGTTGCATGTTTTATTGGTGCTGTCCTATGGTGCTCTCTGTGTCACGCAAGCGTGAGGGATTCCCGCTGTAGGGTCTTGCAATACGTTCATGATTCGCTTATAGTTGGTTGCTTGAGTGACAGAAGCATAAACCCGAGTAAGGGGGTTGTTGCGTATGGGATAAAGAGGACTTGATGCTTTAATGCTATGGTTGGGTTTTACCTTAATGATCTTTAGTAGTTGCGGATGCTTGCTAGAGTTCCAATCATAAGTGCATATGATCCAAGAAGAGAAAGTATGTTAGCTTATGACTCTCCCTCAAATAAAATTGCAATAGTGATTCGATTGCCTAGGGACAAATAACTTTCTCGTGACAAAAATCTCTCTACTAAAACTAACTTAGTTGTGTCTTCATCTAAACAAACCCTACTTTTTATTTATGTGCTCTTTATTATCTTGCAAACTTATCCTATCACACCTACAAAGTCCTTCTAGTTTCATACTTGTTCTAGGTAAAGCGAACGTCAAGCGTGCGTAGAGTTGTATCGGTGGTCGATAGAACTTGATGGAATATTTGTTCTACCTTTAGCTCCTCGTTGGGTTCGACACTCTTACTTATCGAAAGAGGCTACAATTGATCCCCTATACTTGTGGGTCATTGTTGGTGTCAAAACCGGCGGATCTCGGGTAGGGGGTCCCGAACTGTGCGTCTAAGGCTAATGGTAACAGGAGACTGGGGACACGATGTTTACCCAGGTTCGGGCCCTCTCGATGGAGGTAATACCCTACTTCCTGCTTGATTGATCTTGATGATATGAGTATTACAAGAGTTGATCTACCACGAGATCGTAGAGGCTAAACCCTAGAAGCTAGCCTATGGTATGATTGTTGTTCTGTCCTACGGACTAAACCCTCCGGTTTATATAGACACCGGAGGGGGCTAGGGTTACACAGAGTCGGTTACAGAGAAGGAGATCTACATCCGAATCGCCAAGCTTGCCTTACACGCCAAGGAGAGTCCCATCCGGACACGAGACGAAGTCTTCAATCTTGTATCTTCATAGTCCAACAGTCCGGCCAAAGTACATAGTCTGGCTGTCCGGATACCCCCTTATCCAGGACTCGCTCAGTAGCCCCTGAACCAGGATTCAATGACAACGAGTCCGGCGTGTAGATTATCTTTGGCATTGCGAGGCGGGTTCCATCTCCGAATACTCCAAGATAAATTCCAAACACAAGGACCGTGTCTGGCTCTGCAAGACAAATTTCATATACCACCGTAGAGAGAATAATAAACCACGAATCTAATCTGCTGACAACCCTTCGTAGCATGACATCACGCTGCGGCGCGGTCATTATTCGAACCGTTTTCTACAACCTGCCTCCGCACATATTGCGAGGCGGTTTCCTTGGCACGTCTTATCAAAGCAGAGATCGTGCCCCCTTATCGCGGGGTTCTCTTCAATACGGGCATGGGTAACCCAACCGTACCACCAATCGCGGTGAGTGGGGAACGAGCAGGTTCCATTAGGCAAGCGGGGAGGCACAAAGTTTTCATTGCCTCTATAAAGGGGAAAGGCCCCTCCCTTTCTACCCACGCCTTCTTCTCCTTCTGCTCGTCCCTTTCTTTTCGCCCGAGCCCTAGCGCCCAAGCATTCATCTTCCCACCAACAAAGGTTCTCCGAAAATGTCCGGATCCGGAGCAGGAGGCAAGTGGATGGCCTCCTCCATCTAGGAGAAGGATATTAAAAAACTGCGGGTGGCCGGGTATCTGGCCAAGAAAATGGGCCACCATCTTCCGACGGCGGGACAAATTGTCCCTACTCCGGAGCCCCATGAGAGGGTCGTTTTCCTCCCCCATTTTGTCCGCGGGCTTGGGTTTCCCCTTCACCCTTTTGTTCGCGGCATCATGTATTACTACGGGATTGATTTTCACGATCTATCCCCCAATTCCTTCCTCAATATCTCGATGTTTATCGTCGTGTGCGAGGCCTTTCTCCGTATCTCACCGCACTTCGAACTACGACTGAAGATCTTCAATGTGAAGCCCAAGGTGGTGAGTGGCAAAGATGCCGAGTGCGGAGGCGCCATGGTGAGTAGGATGCCCAAGGTCACATGGCCGATGGGTACTTTCAATGATTCCGTCAAGGAGTGGCAGCAGCAGTGGTTCTACATCACTGAGCCGCGTGGCGAAAAATGGGCCGCTGCTCCTGAGTTTCGATCTGGAGCCCATTTGCGGCTTACGTCCTGGCCCAAGAAGGGCGTGAACTGGTCGTCGTCCGACGAACTGTCAGTAATCCAGGCGCGCGTCAAGGGTATGGAAGACAGGGCCATCAGGCTTGTTGACATAGTCCAGGTGATGCTAGTCCGCCTGATCCTTCCTTATCAGCACAGAAGCTGCAATTTGTGGGTGTATGACCCGGCCGAGCACCAGACCCTGCGGGAGCTTTTTGGCTCTTCGCACAAGGACATCTAGAAGGTGCTTTTTAAGTCCGGAAAACCGTGGCCAGACTCCGCCCCAGACCGCGGGTACCAACTGTCCCACCCCGCAAGTCCGGTAAGTCATCATTATGTCTCGGCCATCCGCATGTTTTATTGGTGTCCCGAGGGAGATGTTTTTTAACGTGCTTTTCCACGATCACCTCAGGGATGGACGAAGAAGGCGGGGCGGATTCATTGTCCGGCCCCGTTGCCGGAAGAACTGGCCGGACCACTTCTGACGAAGATGCTGGTCCCAGGGCCTTACAAGGCGCCGAAGAAAGAGGCCAATCAAAAGGCCAAGGAGACCAGGAGCGGCCTCTGTCGTCGTGGTGCCTCGGACGCGAAGTCCGAAGACTCCAGTGACCATCCCTCCTCCGAAGAGGACGAGGAGGAGGAAGAGGACGAGGAGGAAGAAGAGTATGAGTCCCCTACGAGGGGGAGGAAGAAAAGGACAACCTCCTCATCCTTAGAGGCAGATTCGCCTAAGAGGGGGAGAACGCTCATCCCCGAGGCGTCCACCATGGCTACCGATAGCAGCCCAGAGTGGGATCCCAGGGCCCAGCCCCTGGTAAACTCGTAAGTGCATGAAATCCGAACATGTCCATGCATCCGGAATTACTAGAGTGTAATATTTCGATTTGCATCGTACTTTTTACAGTTCGGCGAGGTCTCCTGCCAAACAGTCCTCATCGGAGGATTCATTGAGTTCTGACGCCTTGGAGAGCGAGACACCTCCAAGGGCCCCTTCCCCAAAGCCTGGTTGTGACACCGAGGTGTCGTCCCAAAGGGACTTGAGCCAGGAGGGCATACCTCGGGGGCCGGACATGCGGGAGCGGCGGTTCCCATGAACGTCGATGGCGGGGGCGATCTTGGATTCGGCCCACAGCCGGACACAGTCCCGGAGACCCTTAAGGCTCCGGGATCAAGCAGACAACCCATCTTGACTGGAGGGGGTGATCCTGCTCCACCTGTGACCTCTGTCCAACCAAAGGCGCTGGGCGGCCTATCGGCAGCGCTGGAGAGTGCTTCCATCATTGATGAACATCGCGCCCTTATGGGTGCGGTGATAGAAAAGATTCAGGCCAGAGCAGACTGAATGAATCCTGCATCAGCCTTATAAAAGGCTTGGAGGTATGTTTTAGGAATTGTTTAGAAGATTGTCATAGTATAGATAGTAGCCCCTGATACACTGTTCGGAGATGACAGGAACCGGACAGGGGATCGAAGTTCTGTCCGCAGGAGACTCAGCTAATGACATAGATCTATTGATTTATGAAGCAGGCGTCTGCAGCGACTACCTCCTCTCATACCGCAGAGGTGTCCGGACTCAAGCAGAGTCTGGAGCGGGCCAAAGAGGAACTCGGCCGAGTGAAGAAGGAGCTAGAGGATATACAAGGTATGTTTGAAACTTTAGTAAGTTTTAGCACAAGTAAGTAGTTGTGTCTAACTTAAAGCATATATATTGCGCACTCCAGGAGCAAATGCCGAAATTGAGGCGCTCAAGAAGGCTGTTGCCTTGGCCGAAAAGAAGGCAGCCGCGGAGCAGGCTCTCCGCGAGAAGCACGAGGCCAGGGTCGTGGAAGCTAAACGAGAGCTTCAGGAGGCCGTGAAGAAAAGCGAGACTTTGAAGCAGAGTCTATCATTGAAAGAATACGATCTCGTCCAAGCTCTCCAGACCGCAAATGATGCTCGAGAGGAAGCCCAGGCTGCTCTGAAGGATATCCAAGAGGCGCGGAAGATTGCGGCTGGTAAGGGTTTTCTTATTCAAAGCGATTTGTATGCGACTGCAGGGAAGATTCATGGTGACCCATTGTATCCTGATTTTTCCAGGGGCATTTGCGGATCTGCCACATAGCATATCTGATGTTGCCCAATTCTGCTAAGCTGAGGAGAAGGAAACTGCGAAGAAGCTCTTCTGGTCGTCGTATTTGGCGCCGAATTATCTGGTGCCGTTTGTCGACCAGCTGAAGCAGCCGATCGAACTGCATCAGGCGGCCGAACTAGCCATGAAGGATTTGGTTATCCAGCTATGGCCCGCCGAGCCCATTCCGAGCAGTTTCTTTGGGCTCATGAAGCAAATTGTGAGTGCCTGCCCTCGGCTGGATGTCATTAAGCGGTCGGTTTGTATAGAAGGTGCACAAATGGCATTTGCCCATGCGAAAGTGCACTGGGGGAAGCTTGATGCTGAGAAGCTGATGACCGAGGGGCCGCCGGAGGGGAAGGAGCACCGCAAGCCCGAATTATATTATGATGGTGTCCTGAAAGGGGCCCGCCTTGTGGCAGAGCAATGTGCAAAAGACATTATTTTTCCCTAAAGGCAGTTGTGCTGTCCTTTGTAAGGCGGAACAAAGTCACTTTTATGTATGTGCCTGTTATGTGTAAATTTTATTCCTGCGCGGCCGTTTTATATGTTAGTCTTGAGAGTTGGCCAGTCGTCGGCTTCTACCCCCATGCAGGAACTACAGGGGTGTTTGGGATACACCTGAACACTCTTTATCCCATTCTTGGGTCCATGAAGGAGGTGTTCAGCACAGCGAACCAGGCAATCAGACTATAGGGCTTTATTACTCTCACTTAGCCATAGGAATTCGAGTATGGGAGGCGCAGCCCCTGGTGTTCGGAAGACTGCACGAGGGGCTTTAATAGCGCCTGATCGGTAGATCGATCCTTCGCACTCTGCATTTTATTATGGCATTATGCGGAATAATCTTTAAAGATTTTACAACCTCTCGAACAGCTGACCAGCTCTCGCCTTATCATGACAGTCAGTTTTCGGCTTTCTCTGCTGAGGTGTTCGTCCGGAAGAACCGGGACACAATCACAGCAGTTCTCCCAATGCTACCTTAGCCGATATTGCGGAAAGTAAGGTACCAAAATATGGGAGCCGGGCAAACCCAACTAATGACCCAAGACATGATTTGGAGGTGATGCATATAATGCTATAAGTTCGGGGTGCCGAACGACCGAGAAGGTGGTCGGACTTTGTTGCCATAGTGCGGGCGCAATGAAGCCCTTGGCATTTTAAGGCATGACATGATGTTTCGGATGCCGTGATGACAAAGTGTCGGTGAGAAATGATAGCAGGTAAGCGTCAAATGGCTATACATGTTGTATTCAAGTAATACAGCTATGCGTATGAGTACGGTGCATGTTATAAAAGAGAGGCATGACGGCAGAACCTGTTGGGACTGGGCGGTAGGGAGCTGTGCACAGATCCGAAGTAGTATCCGGATTGTATTCGGGTGGGGTGAAGATACCCCCTTTGTGCGTCCGAGCTGATTCCATGTCGCCGGTCCAGTTATGCGCAAAGGCAAACCTGCAAAAAATGCTAAATGTGTGTGCGTGCCGCACAACGGCTGAGCCGTGGGATGTGGCCCGTCCAGCTTATGCCGGAGGGCCTGTTTAAGCCCTGATCAGGCTAAGGTATCATGAAGTAGTTCGTACTCCTTTATTGGTGTCCGGGAGCTTGGCTGTCGAATCAAGGTTCGATTGAAAAAGCTGCGACTCGCTGCTTCTGTTACTAAGGTGGCCGAATACTTTTTGGCGCCGAGGTGAAGTTCGGTCTTGTCCGTAATTGTGACTACATTATGTGGGTCTGATCCTCGAGTGATCAATCACTATCCGACGCACCGTGTCCTTGTGCAGGAATTTTGGACTGTTGTCACTGCCAATAGGGGAATACCTCTGGTTGATATTGGCCGAACAGTCTAGTCGATCGAAGATGCTTCGTTGAGGTGACGTCCTAAAGAGTGTACATCTGCTCCTGTGTGGATGGTGTTTGTGGTGTTCTCGGCTTTGATTGGCGGAAGAAATTTCTTTTGCCCTGTGCTGTAGGATGATCTGGGCTTCTTGCCCTGGGACCCCTTCTTACTATTTCCGGCGTTTGCCTGCCGACCTGTTTAAAGACCTAGCATTCTCTATTAGTATGATTGGCTGCCGTTCCCGGGGTACCATGAATTTGACATGGGCGGTTGAGGGAGTCCTGGACTAGGGGGTGTCCGGATAGCCGAACTATCACCGTCGGCCGGACACCAAGACTATGAAGATACAAGATTGAAGACTTCGTCCCGTGTCCGGATGGGACTTTCCTTGGCGTGGAAGGCAAGCTTGGCGATACGGATATGTGGATCTCCTACCATTGTAACCAACTCTGTGTAACCCTATCCCTCTCCGGTGTCTATATAAACCGGAGGGTTTTAGTCCATAGGACACATAACAATCATTCCATAGGCTAGCTTCTAGGGTTTAGCCTCCTTGATCTCATGGTAGATCTACTCTTGTACTACCCATATATCAATATCAATCAAGCAGGAGTAGGGTTTTACCTCCATCGAGAGGGCCCGAACCTGGGTAAAAACATCGTGTCCCTTGTCTCCTGTTACCATCCGCCTAGACGCACAGTTCGGGACCCCCTACTCGAGATCCGCCGGTTTTGACACCGACATTGGTGCTTTCATTGAGAGTTCCTCTGTGCCGTCGCCATCAGGAAGGATGCCTCATCCTGTCTTTAAAGACGGTACCGTCGCCAAAGGAGCTTTGATCATCGGCCAAACTATCCAGCTAGGTGGTTTTCTTATGACCGCCTGTTCGGCCGCCGCGTCGATGATGACCTCTCGGGTCATCAAAATCGATCTTCATGTCAACTCAGAACTCGACGAGCAGCTAGATCCGATGGATCTCTCTTCCGTAAACGAGCTCTTGGATCGCATCGCCGCCCTGGGAGTCGCTATAGACTATGATCAGATCGGGCCTAAAACCGATCTGAGAGAGATCAACTCTCCCCAGGCTACCCACCATGTTGCTGTGGTGGAGGAACAACACGACGACTCTTCTTCTACATTAAGGACAAGCTGTGTCTGAATTCCCGACCCCTTCATGCCGGATTCCCGCGGAGGGACGGACACCGATCAAGCCCTGAACCCAAAGTCAGGCATCGGACCAGATTCGTTGGACAACATCCAACAAGCCGAACTTCCAAGTTCAGAAACTTTCCGGCCCCTGAGTCTCAGATTGGACGCGGTTCCGAATTTAATTCCACCCGCCCACCCAAACACAAGCGATCTATCCCGAATCTGGCAAGAGCCCGCTGAAAACAGTACATCATTACTGGGCCAGATTCCTCCTGGTTATGGACAGGATAAAGGACTGCCATGAGGAAAGCGCAATTTCAATTTTCTGCAATAATTGCACGGACAAAGGAATCATGAACGCCATAAGTCGTTGCGAAATTACACGCTTCGCCGACTTGGCGTCCATAGTACAAAAGTACTGTGCGATGGAGAGCGCCTGGAAAACCGAAACCAAATTTTAGACAATCCAGCTTCGAACACAACCCTAGTCCGAAATAAAAGGGTGCATCATATTCATGCACCTGGGTTAAAAACCAAAAAGCAAAAACCCCCTAAAGGGAATGCAACTGTACTGGAGGGATGGCTCAACGGACCTTGCAAAATTCATAGCATAGAGGGCTCCACTCCAACGCATAGCCTTCGAGCATGTTGGATACTACGGCAGGTGGTTAAAAGTGGCGAAGAGCTTCTAGCCCCAGAGAACCAGCCCAGCAGTACCAGTACGGTATTAACAGTCTTTGAGACTTTCGCATCAAATAATATACGGAAGCAAACACTCCGCAGCCTCACCGAAGTCTACCAAGTAGCAACAATAAATTCATGGAGCGACACGGCTATTACCTTCAACGCCAGTGACGAACCTAAATTCCGAACAGCCCGAGCGCCAGCCGCATTGGTCCTCAGTCCAGTAGTGGACGGCTTTCGCCTTACTAAGGTACTCATGGATGGCGGCAGTGGATTAAACCTCATCTACGAGGAAACCCTTCGAAAAATGGAAATAGACTGGAGCCGCATTGAGCGAAGCAGCACAACCTTTAGAGGAATAATCCCTAGTCGGGAAGCACGTTGCATAGGAATAATTACACTGGATGTGGTGTTCGGCTCGCCGGACAACTACAGGTCTGAGGAGGTCACGTTCCAAGTGGTCCTGTTCAGTTGCGGATATCACGCTTTATTAGGGCGAGAGGCATTCACAATTTTTCAAGCTATACCCCATTACGGGTACATGAAGCTCAAAATGCCCGGGCCCAATGGAATTATCACTCTTGTCAGTGATCCGGACATAGCACTCCGCGCCGAAAATAAGACAGCAACGCTAGCCCTAGAGGCACTATCCGAAGCCCTAGCGGCCGAGGAACTCACTGCGCTGCGCTCCACAGTGAACAGGGACGACGTGATACTCGACAAGAGATCCAATTCCACCTCTTTTAAGCCAGCGGACGAAATAGTCAAATTCCAAGTCCATCCAACGGACCCCACAAAGACGGCCTCCATTGGGGCACAATTAAACTCTGATGTAGACGCCGCACTACGAGAATTCCTTCGGGAAAATTGGGATATCTTCGCCTGGCACCCTTCAGACATGCCAGGAATCCCACGCAGGTTGGCAGAGCACAGCTTAAATATCCTAAAAGGATTCAAGCCAGTCAAACAGGCTCTTCGGCGATTTCCCGAAACCAAAAGACAGGCAATGGGAGAGGAGCTGGCCAAACTATTAGAAGCCGGATTCATCAGAGACATAAAACATCCGGACTGGCTAGCAAACCTGGTAATGGTACCAAAGAAGGACAAATCCTGGCGCCTGTGTGTCGATTTCAAGGACCTTAACAAGGCTTGTCCAAAGGATTCTTTCCCCCTTCCCCGCATCGATCAAATTATAGATGCTACCGCAGGGCACGATTCATTGTGCTTCCTCGATGCATACTCCGGCTACCATCAAATCAAGATGGCGGAGCCAGACCAAGCCGCAACGACATTCATTACTCCATATGGACCATTCTGCTTCAACGCAATGCCCTTCGGGCTCAAAAACGCCGGTGCAACATATCAGCGCATGATTCAGACATGTCTGGCAACCTAGATCGGCAAAACAGTGGAGGCATATGTAGACGATGTGGTCGTCAAGTCTAAACATGTCGAAACTCTAGTAGACAACTTGAGGCTCACATTTGACAACCTCCGAGCATATGACATTAAGCTCAACCCGGAAAAATGCGTTTTCGGCGTACCAGCCGAAAAACTCTTGGGCTTCATTGTATCCGGTAGAGGAATTGAAGCAAACCCAGCCAAGATCCGAGCTCTGTCAAAATTGGATATTCCAAAGACCTCAAGCAAATACAAAAATTGACTGGATGCATGGCGGCTCTAAGCCGCTTCATTTCCCGCTTGGGAGAAAAGGCATTACCCCTTTATCGCCTCCTCCGGCGCACCGAACACTTTGAATGGACGGATGCCGCCACGGCCGGACTCAAAGAAATAAAGGCCATATTGGCAACAAATCCGGTCCTGGCCGCGCCCAACTTGGGCGAACCAATGCTATTATATATCGCGGCAACTCATCAAGTTGTAAGCGCGGTACTCGTCGTCGAACGAGAAACGAACAGACATAAGTTCCCTCTTCAAAAACCAGTGTACTACGTATCCACTATCTTAACTCCATGCAAATCCCGGTATCCGCATTATCAAAAGATAGCGTACGCAGTGTTCATGGCATCCCGGAAGCTCCAACACTACTTTCAAGAGTGTTCGATAACAGTAGCCTCCGAAGTACCTCTCAATGACATTATAAACAACCGCGACGCAACTTGCAAAATGGGCCATCGATCTCCTACCATTCGACATAACCTATAAACCACGGCGAGCCATCAAGTCACAAGTTTTGGCTGACTTCATCACCGAATGGACTGAAGCCGAACTCCCTAAAGAGTACGACGCATATTCTAACTAGATCATGCACTTCGACGGCTCCAAAATGTTGGCCGGCCTGGGAGCTGGCGTCGTCCTGACGTCCCCAACCGGGGACACAGTCCAATACGTACTTCAGATAATGTACACGGACTCCAACAACGCAGCCGAATATGAGGCCCTTCTACATGGCCTCCGGATGGCGGTCTCCATGGGCATTAAACGCCTAGAGGTGCGAGGGGATTCGAACCTCGCGATATCCCAAATAAATGGAGACTTCGACGCCAAGGATCCAAAAATGGCAGCTTACCGTAACGCCGTTTTGAAAATGTCAGCTCGGTTTGAAGGGCTCGAATTTCACCATATAGCCCGGGATAATAATCAAGCGGCGGACATATTGGCACGCATCGGCGCAAAGCGCGATGCCGTCGCCCCCAATATCTTCCTGGAATGGCTTTTCAAGCCATCCATACTATGGGAAGGGGAGTCCGGACATAACAATCCGGACCCAACCGCACTACCCGACACCGTACACTCTGACACAATCGGCGGTTCTGCCAATGAAACAACACCTTCAGCCCACGAAATAATGGCAGTCATTGCCCCGTGGACCGAGCCATTCCTAGCTTACCTAACTAAGCAAGAACTTCCCGAGGACCAAAATGAGGCCCGCTGCATAGTACGGCGCTCTAAAGCCTATAAGGTCCATGAGGGAGAGCTTTATAAGAAAAGCACAACCGGAGTCCTTCAAAGGTGCATCTCCGAAGAGGAAGGGCGAAATCTTCTGGCTGAAATTCATGCCGGACTCGGTGGGCACCACGCCGCAGCCCGGGCCCTTGTAAGCAAGGCCTTCCGTACAGGATTTTATTGGCCAACGGCCCGGACAGACGCTCAGGATTTAGTCCAACGATGCGTCGGTTGCCAGCTCTTTGCTAACCAAAGCCACATGCCACCCATCGCCCTGAAAACTATACCCATCACCTGGCCGTTCGCGGTCTGGGGGCTTGACATGGTTGGACCCCTTAAAGGGGGAATGCACAAGCAAACATACCTATTGGTCATGGTGGATAAATTCACCAAATGAATAGAGGCCAAGCCAGTTAAGACGGCCGAATCCGAACCTATGATAGACTTCATATCAGGGGTAGTACACCGTTACGGTATCCCCCATAGCATCATCACTGATAACGACACAAACTTCATGGCCGACGAGGTTAAACTCTGGTGCAAAAACATGGGAATTAAGCTCGACTATGCTTCAGTCTATCACCCTCAAACCAACGGTCAAGTCGAGCGAGCAAATGGTCTAATCATGAGCGGCATTAAACCCAGACTAGTGCGGTCCCTCAAGGAATCTAACACGCACTGGGTAGAGGAGCTCGACTCCGTACTCTGGGGGCTGCGGACCACGCCGAATCGCACTACCGGATTCACACCATTTTTCATGGTGTACGGCGCAGAGGCAGTCTTGCCCTGCGACATAATTCATGACTCACCTCGCGTGCGCATGTACGAAGAAAGAGAAGCCGAGCTGGATCGGCAGGACAGTTTGGATGCCTTAGAGGAGGAGCGCAACGTGGCAAAAGTTCGTTCCGCATTCTATCAACAACAGGCTCGAAGATATCAAAGCAGAGAAGTATGGGCCCAAACTTACAATGTTGGCGAACTTGTTCTACGCCTGCCGGACAAGAAAAAGGACAAACTCAAGCCCAAATGGGAAGGTCCCTTCATCATTGACCAAGTCCTGACCGGCGGAGCATACCGTCTTCGAAACGCATCAGACAACCGACTCGAGCCGAACCCATGGAACGCAGCCCGTCTCCGAAGATTCTACGCCTAGCGCCGAACTCAGAGTTCGTCTTCTTCCTTTGTCCACATTTTATACTTTAGTTGTCTTTTGTTTCTCTCTTTCTCCTTCCTTTTTCCTTAAAGCCTTTGAAGGCCGATCTGCGCATTGTTCGCACACACTTGACGTGCTACTCACACTCATTATACCTGGGGGCTTCTTTAACAGAAGCTTATTTATACGGGCTTCATGCCCAACACATGCGTCACACTTCCGCATGTACCTTTTATTCACCATTATATGCATCGATATGACTTAAGTTTTGGCCAAGCTGGGTTGCCTGGCTCCTGTGCTTACCCCTACGTTCCCGATTGTTCGGCTAGGAGGTAAAGGGAGCACCTCTACGATTGTTACTGCCGGGTCAGCCGGATGTGTACCTCAGACTGGGTGAAGCCGAAAGCTAGCATTCTTAAGGGAATATTCGGCCGGTGACTTAAAAGACGATTTCTTACCTATTTATTTATCGGCCCCCATAAGCTCTCCTACTTTTTTCGCAGTCCGGACATGCACTTTAGGGCATGCCCCCAGGGAAAGGAACCCCTAACGGAACTATTCTCCCTGGAAGATGTTTCTTACTAACCATGTAATATAACATAACTAGTTGGGCACTTGTCTGATAAAGCACTAATGACCCCTACGCCTGGTCTCCACGCATGCCCCGGTTTTCCTATAACCGCGAGGGTATCCGGACACACTCCGGACTGTCGGGTCCCGAGGTTGAAGCGAAAAGGTCCGCAATGACAAACGATCTACAATCCGGCTAGAAGGCATTTTACATGTCATTTTAAATTACATAGTCAACTTGACTAATTGTATTCCTCTTCAATACCATCTAGCAGGCTGTCTAGTTTACAGTCCCACTGGGAATACTTTGCGGCCAAGTCTACTTGGCCGTACATTAAGCTCACAGGGATCTCCTTCCCATCGGGCCCCACAGGCCCGACCTCGGCCATGTGGTTCGGGTCGGCCTTCGTGTACCTCGTCTTCACCATGGCCCAGGCCTCCCTGGCGCCTTGACGGCAGGCCGATATCTTCCACAGACGGAAGCGCCGCCGAGCTCCCTGAAGCTTCTCCACAAGCCCTCCAAGACCCTCGGGTAGGGAGACGGACGGCCATAAGGCCTGGGCGACGCCGCTCATCACCTGCCGAACTCGTTCGTGCAGTTGCAACAGCTCGGGAAGCTGGTCACCCGTTGAATCGGGCATTTCCTCTGCAGGACGGCCTGTGAGCATACCTACAGACATATTCTGGTTAATCGACTTCCTCACCGAACTCTTGTTTTCAAAAGTTTGTTCAAGCACTTACTGTAAATGCCGCGACGAAGCCGCAGATTGTCATTCACGGAGTAAGACAGCTGGACCCAAACATCTTTTAGTTCCTCGCTCAGCTGAGTGTTGGCATCTTGGAGGTTATTCTTCTCCTGCCGCACCCTTGTCAGCACCTTCTCGCCGGCCTTTAGCTGGCGTAGTAGCTGCTGCCTGTCCGGATCTAGTCCGGCACCATCTGCAATATTATTGTCAGACTTATACACACGCCGCACTTCGCAAATTACTTATCTTTCGAAGTATGTATTACCAGAGGTGGTCTCCGTGGCTCCCCCTGCGGCGGCTAGTGCGGCCTAAAGTTGGGCCTTGCACTCTTGCAGCTCCTGGGACAGGTGGGTATTCTTCTCCGTAAGATCCTGCACAACAAATGATCCTTAAATCAGTTATTCTAACTATTTTAAGTCTCGGGGGCTACTGGCATATATAACTGTCAAAATTACGCACCCGTATGTCTTTTACATACTGCTCTGTGGCTCTGGCTAGACCATCTTGAGCAGCATGGAGGTGCGCATCTCCCGAATTGAAGGCATTTAACGCCTCCGGGGAGAAGCATGCATCCCGAAGAACTATCCGACGGCGCCTGTGATTCATGGCGCTCTCCACCTCAGATCTGGTGGCGGACAACCTGTCGGCATCCTCCGTTGGAGGGGCACCCGACGCGCGCCCTGTGTTCGCCTCCCCCTCCGGACCTGGTGTTGGAGCCTGGCCGGCGGAGGTTTGATTGGCAATCTCCCCGGACACAGTCCGGCGAGCGCTTTTTCTCCTGAAAAAGCCACGACCATTAATATGCCTTCCAGGAACCTTTTTCTGAAACATGGTGGCGAGCCATACCGTTGTGGCGACGTCTCAATCCTCGCCGCATTTCTCTTCCGCCTGCCGGGCCGAGCTGCCCCTTGTTGGCTAGCCGCCGCGGGTTCGGCTTCCCGCCTCGGAGGCGCCTCCTGCGGAACACCATTGGTATACGGTGGTCAGAAATAAGCATGGATAAGTAATGGTATCAGGAGTCCGGTCACAGTTACCTGGGGAACCGGGGATATGCCGGGGTAGTCGGCCGTAATGGCAACCAAAGCATTGTCAATGCTAAGTTGGTGGAACACCCCCTCAATCAGCTCCACCTTTATGTCGGGATCCTCTTCGGAGGCCGGATCGAGGGATCGTTCCGGATCCTCGGGTTGTGGAGCCGGGCTGTGTATATTCTCTATGGCCCGGCGCAGTTCCTGCATCAAAATCATAAAGTGAGACACTCAACTTTGGAATATGGATCGGATAGACGAACGCCCGCTTACCTAGCTCCGAGGGTTGTTCATCAAAAATCCATTTAATGGACTCGCACGAAGGAAGTCCTCCTTCTCCCCTTTGTACAGGCCGGATAGGATCTTCACCAGATCATCTACCAACCCCGGCCCCTTGCGGCCATGACGGGTGGCATCATCCTCCCCATTGAAATCCCACATGGGGTGGCCCCTGTACTGGAGCGGCTGCACCCCTCGCATGATGCATGTGGCCATGACTCCAATCATGGTTAATCCGGAATGATCCAATAACCTTATTCAGCCCATCAGATATTGAACGTCCCCATCATTCTCCTGTTGAGGGCTCCACGGACGCCAACTCAGGCGTTTCCGCAGAGGAGCGTTGCTGAACTCCGGGAGGCCGATCCGAACTGGGTCCGGCAGCGGGGCGTCTTCCATGTAAAACCATTCCGAAGGCCAGTCTTCGGATGCCTTCTTCGGGGTTCCGGATAGATATCCGGTCCCGACGATGCGCCATATTTCGGCTCCGCCCACTTGATATATCGACCCCTCGTGAGAACGGGGCACGAGGCAGAAAAATCTCTTCCACAGTGCAAAATGGGCCTCGATGCCCAAAAACAGCTCGCAAAGGGCTACAAAGCCCGCGATGTGCAGGATGGAGGCAGGCGTGAGATGGTGAAGCTGGAGTCCATAGAACTCCAAGAGCCCCCGGAGAAACAGATGTATGGGAAATCCGAGTCCCCTTATTAGATAAGGGATGAAGCATACCCGCTCTCCTTTGGAGGGATTGGGGACGCTCTCCACCTGTTTTCTGCCCTTGTAGGTGGCAAGTCCGGCTCGAACCGGCATCATAAAGGCCGGGGGAAGAAATCCCTCGGCTTGGAGCGTCACCAGCTCACTATGCGGGACCGAGCATCTCCCCCAATCTCCTGGCTGAGGGCTGGGAGCGCGAGAGGAGGAGCCGCGTCGACTGTCCATGATGGAATGGATCTTTGGTCAGAGGCACTCTGATGAATGATCGCGGAAGGAGGATGGTGTGATTCGGATCTGGATCCTCGCCTCTCTTTATAGGCAGCTCACCCGCGCAGCTAGGGGGTAGAATATAAAAATACCCTGGCTTTTCGCATTCGTACGACACGTGGAAGATGGCCATTATTGGACGTAGAAGCCAAGGAGCGCAGCATTTATAAGAAGCTGGACACCATTCGGCGAGTACATGTAATTTGGAGAAGAACCCGCCTTGCAATGCCGAAGATGATATGCGAGCCGGACTCATCGACATTGAAGCCTGGTTCGGGGGCTACTGAGGGAGTCTGTCACATCCCCAGTTCAGGCCTTGCTTGTTTTTGCTTTAGCATCCATGCATCATGTTTAAATTTTATGAAATTTGAAATGGGGAAGACAGAACCCCCAGAACCCTCTGAAACCAATTAGGGTTTACTAAAAATATTTTCAATGAACCTGGAATGCCCTTCTAAAATGTTCATCACCTTTGCCTTGGTCCTAAACCACTGTCAGAAGTGATGCACAGATTTCTAGGTCACTCTAAGGTCACTGGATTAAATCTCTAACTATTTGAATTTGGGCATTTAAATTATATAAAATATTTCAAATGCTCAAATAATCCCAAACTAAAATGTTCCATGCTGGAAATATTCCAACTAAGGACTAGGTGCAGTTTGGTGATTTTTGGAGTTGCCTAGGTATTTTTAGAAATGCAACAAACCTACAGAATATTTAAAAAAACAGAAAGAAAGAGAGAGACTTACCTGGACCTACCTACTGTGCAGCCCACCTGGCCGGCCCAGCTGGCAGCCCAGCCACCTGGCCCAGCCCACCTCCTCCTGTCGTCTTCCTCCCCTCGCCCCGAAGCAGCTCGGTGGCGAGCGCTGGCGATGCCGTGGCCTCCTCCCTGCCTGCCTCACGCCCTCGAGGCCCTTCTAGCGCCACGGAGATGGCCACGCACCTCCCCACGGGCCCTCTCTCACTCTCCCCGTGCTTCTCCCCTCCTCTGTCTCTCTCACGCACAGCCACCCGAACCCGCCCGTTGCGCCACTCGCCGTTTCCGCGGCCACTGGCCACCCCACGCAATCCCGGCGCGCCCAGAAGCTCCGCCACGTTGTCTTCTTCGTCCTCGATGAGCCACACAAGCCGGGAGGGCCTGGAACATCGCCATCGCCGTCGTCTTCCACCTCGGGCTCCGACCACCGCCGCCGTCGATTCGCCGCACGCAGGACGTCCCCGAGCACACTGGCCTGCTCTGCGAGTCCGCCGTGAGCCCCTCTTCCTTTCCCCTCACCTCTCTCTCTCTCGCGTGCCCTGTAGCCGCTGCCCCGCGAGCGCCCGAAGCCGCTGTCCGCCATGGCCGGCGAGCTCCGTGCCCCCGAGCACCTCCGCCTCGCGTAGTAGCTCCGACGTGCTCCTGCTGCCCTTTAGGTGCTGCCTAGCACCTCCGTTCACTCGCCTACGAGCTACAGCACCGCGCCCGTGCTTAGCCGAGCTCTGGCCGCCGCTGTCGTCCTTGCCGTCACCGCTGTAGTCCACCCCGGCACCACCCACGACCACCAACCGATGCGCCTCGATGTGCTGGATCCGTAGAGCCCAGCCGCGTGAGCTCTAGTCGCCGGAGATGGCCGGACGAGGAGCGCCGCCACACCCTTCTTAGCACCGGCGGCTAATCGCCGGTTAGCTCGCGTGGCAGTCATTAGATTAGGGCTAACTAACCCTGTTAGTCTAACACTAGACGCTGACAGTGGGACCCACCTGTTAGTTTACTGCTTAACAAAAATAACTAGATTAGTTATTTAAAACAGTAGGCCCACGCGTCAGTTTTGACCAAGCTGACGTGGACTTTGACCTGGCCCACATGTCAGCGACTCTAACTAGCCCTGAGTCACTGACCAGTGGACCCCATTGGTCAGGTTTGACCTGGACCAGCCCTGTTGACCCTGCTGACATCACAGTGACGTAGTGCTGACGCAACAATGCCTTTTCTGGATTTATTTTTATTCAGGAAATTCTAGAAAATGCCCTAAACTTCTAAAAATCATATAAAATCAACCGTAACTCCAAATTAAATAATTTATATATGAAAAATGATCAGAAAAATCCAATCTATCCATCCGTACCATTTTCATGCATGTTAGAACAACTTATGACTACTGTTTAGGACAATTCAATTAAATGGCATTTAAGAAATCACATATGGAGTTTGAATTTGAACCTAGTGTTCAAACCAACTCCATTTAACTTGTTGTTAGTTGCATTAGCTCAATCAACAGCATGTTGCCATGTCATGATCATGCATCATATTGTGCATTGCATTGATTGTGCTCTTCCTTGTTTGCCGGTGTTTGTCCCCACTCGGTAGACGTGGTTCCGACGATGAGTTCGATGGCACCGATGAAGAGCTATACTATCTTCAGAAGTGCCAGGCAAGCAAAACCCCCTTGTTCATTCCAATACAATCCCACTCTCTCGCTCCTGCTCTCTTTTAATGCATTAGGACAACACCGATTCATCTGTTACTTGTTGCGGTAGCTGAACCCCTTTATCCTTTGCATGACCTGTCATTGCCACAGTAAATAGATGAAACCCACTAGCATGAGTAGGAGTTGTTTGAGCCCTGATGTGCCTACTCATTCATGCTTGTTTGTCATGCCTGCTACTGCTTAGAGTTGAGTCATGTCTGATTCATCGGGGATGAATCAGAGGTGTGTGAACATGTCCTACTGTGTGTGAGCTAAGTGTGTGAACACGATTTGGTAAAGGTAGCGGTGAGAGGCCATGTAGGAGTACATGGTGGGTTGTATCATTGCAGCCATCCTCAGGAACTGAGTTCTGTGTTTGTGATACATGATCAGTTACTACCACACATTGGGTTCCGGTAACTCGGCCCCTCTCGACTTATTAATCAACTCGATCTCTGTCCAGGAGTTGCAACTAGTTTCTGGTGTTTGTAGGTAGTGTTAGTAGTCTACCAAGTGGCACCCGGTACAGGTGGGCTTGGGACAGACTAGGCACAGTGGCACGGTGTACCAAGCGTAGATCCACCCGTCGAGGTGGGCTTGGGAACCCTGCACACATCGTTTGGGGCCGTGAGCGACACCCCGACCGGATCTCCTTGCGGATGGAACCCGAATAGGCGATAAACCTGGACGAGAGACTTGTGTGGTTAGTCAGGTCATGGCCGACACCCTCGCTGGGCTTCCGCTTGAAGGTTGTTGAGTACATGTCGTGTAAACGGCGGTAAGTGGTGAGAGCGTGTGTGAAGAAGTACACCCCTGCAGGGTTAATATGATCTATTCGAATAGCCGTGTCCGCGGTAAAGGACTTCTGGGTTGCCTGTACAGTTCATAGACAAGTGAAAGTGGATACTCTAAAATACGCAAGATAAGCGTGAGTGCTATGGATGGCGTTCTCGTAGGGAGACAGAAGCGGATCCATAGTGGTGTATTGATATGGTGAATATGTGGACTCGTGTGCGCCACCTCAAAGAGTTACTTGCAGTCGTAGTTCAGGATAGCCACCGAGTCAAAGCTGGCTTGCTGCAGTTAGACCCCACCATCCCCTTTGTTGATAATGATGCATATGTAGTTAGATCTGATGTAAGTCTTGCTGGGTACATTTGTACTCATGTTGCTTAATTTATGTTTTTGCAGAGAGACGTCAGTCTCGCTAGTAGTACCGCGTGGACTTCGACGTTTAGCTTGTTACCTCAGCTACGATCTTGTGCCCTCGGCAGGATCTAGTAGATAGTCAGGCTTCTCAGCCTTTTTCATTTGTAGATGTCTGTACTCAGACATGTTGAGCTTCCGCTTGTGCTTTGACTTGTATGCTCTGAATGTTGGGTCATGAGACTCATGATTGTAATATCTCGCTCCTCGGAGCCTATTGAATAAATACTTGACTCGTAGAGTCATGTTGTGATGCCATGTTGTATTTGCACATATGGAGCATAATGTGTGTATGCTAATGAAATGCTTGGTATGTGTGGGATCTGACTATCTAGTTGTTTATCCTTAGTAGCCTCTCTTACCGGGAAATGTCTCCTAGTGTTTCCACTGAGCCATGGTAGCTTGCTACTGCTCCGGAACACTTAGGCTGGCCGGCATGTGTCCTTCTTTGTTCCTGTGTCTGTCCCCTCGGGGAAATGTCACGCGATGAATTCCGGAGTCCTGTTAGCCCGCTACAGCCCGGTTCACCGGAGTCCTGCTAGCCCAGTGCTACAGCCTGGATTCACTCGTTGATGACCGACACGTTCGTTGTTGGGTCATGTATGCCTGTCCCTGTAAGTTAGTGCCACTTTGGGTTCACGACTAGCCATGTCAGCCTGGGTTCTTTGTCATATGGATGCTAGCGGCACTATCATATACGTGAGCCAAAAGGTGCAAACGGTCCCGGGCCAGGTAAGGTGGCACCCGTGGGAATACCGTGCGTGAGGCCGCAAAGTGATATGATGTGTTACATGCTAGATCGGTGTGACTTAGGATCGGGGTCCTGACAGAGTCCTGGACTAGGGGGTGTCCGGATAGCCGAACTATCACCATCGGCCGGACTCCAAGACTATGAAGATACAAGATTGAAGACTTCGTCCCGTGTCCGGATGGGACTTTCCTTGGCGTGGAAGGCAAGCTTGGCGATACGGATATGTGGATCTCCTACCATTGTAACCGACTCTGTGTAACCCTAGCCCTCTCCGGTGTCTATATAAACCGGAGGGTTTTAGTCCATAGGACACATAACAATCATACCATAGGCTAGCTTCTAGGGTTTAGCCTCCTTGATCTCGTGGTAGATCTACTCTTGTACTACCCATATCATCAATATCAATCAAGCAGGAGTAGGGTTTTACCTACATCGAGAGGGCCCGAACCTGGGTAAAAACATCGTGTCCCTTGTCTCCTGTTACCATCCGCCTAGACACATAGTTCGGGACCCCCTACCCGAGATCCGCCGGTTTTGACACCGACAGCGGTCAAGTATGCGGTTCAGGCTGGAGGGGCCCATGTTTTGAAATGTCTTCTCCCGCCGAACGGGTTGAGGGCTGCGGGCTCCTGTATTGACTGTCATGTCCTTGGTGTCGTCCCTTGTATTCGGACGCTTATATTTGTTGTGCCAGGGTTTGCGGACGCTGTTCCTGGCTGCTGCTGTGCCCAGGGTGCTTGCTTTGTCTTGCGCGCAGCCCCTGGCCGTAGTGTGTTGGCGGCGGGGTTTAGGCTGTCGTCCGGGCTTTAGTGTCTTTTCCTTGAATTGAGGTAGTAGCCTGTGCTTTGGGTAATATTGTTTTCGGTGGTCGAGTCCGCATTCCTCGGCTGCCCGGGCCTTGGTCCGTTTGTTTGTTAGCATATCCTGATCTGCTTGTAGCTGCTGTTGCTTCTTGTTTAGGCTTCTTGCAGTGGCTATAAGCCTGCGCTTGAAGCGCTCCTGCTCTATGGGATCCTCCGGTACGCCGAATTCATCGTCACCGAGGCTCACCTCGTCTTTGGAGGGAGGCATATAGTTATCATCCTCCAAGCATCCGTCCGTCGCCTGTTCATCTGGGCTGACCTGCCCGTGTTCTTGTTCGGCTTGCTCGAAGGTAGGCTGATCAGGATTGTGTTCCTCTTCGGTACCGTCTGGATTATTTTTTTCTCCAGTGCCAGTGTTGCTGTGGCAGGGCTTGGAGCGGCGCCGATGACGCCATGCTTTGATTTTTCCCCTGAGGGGTTATCTCCTGTTGCCTCATCGCCATTGTTTTCTTTGGGAGTATCCACCACATATATATATATATCATATGAAGAGGTGGCAGTCCAGCACCCTATGGGCGGTGGTTCCTGTTCTTCTCCCGCATTGTTGTCTATTCCGTCAATGTCTTCGGAGTCGAAGTTAAGCACGTCGGTCAAATCATCGACCGTGGCTATGAAGTGGGTGGTGGGTGGGTGACGAATTTCTTCGTCGCCTGCTTCCCACTCGAGCCGAACATAGTTCGACTAGGAATCTCCTGGCAGAGAGAGAGAGACCTTAATGAATTTAGCACATCACCAAAGGGGGAGTGCTGGAAGATATCCGCGGCGGTGAATTCCATGACTGGAGCCCAATCAAATTCGATGGGTATGGATGCACGCGGTCCGGGACCTACGACCGAAAACAAGTCCGGGGGTCCGGAGACACAGATTTCCTTCGAAGCGGAGTCTGTGTTTGGCTCTGACGCCGATAGGTGTGCGGCTTCCATGGCGGGTGGCACGATCTGCTCTGGATCAAAGTCCGGAGCCATGGCAGGGGCGATATCCCGAATACTGTCCGACGGCAGATCTAAGTCATGCACGTGGCGATCGTTCAGTGCTCCTGACGTGGGCTCGAATCCGTTGAAGATCAAGTCTCCGCGAACGTCGGCAATGTAGTTTAGGTTCCCACACCTGACCTGATGGCCAGGGGTGTAGCTGTTGATCTGCTCTAGATGGCCAAGCGAGTTGGCCCACAGTGCGAAGCTGCCAAACACAAAAATCTGTCTGGGGAGAAAAGTCTCACCCTGGACGGTGTTGTTGAAGGTTGGAGAAGCCATTGAGCCTTACAGCAACGACACAGAGGAACTCTCAATGAAAGCACCAATGTCGGTGTCAAAACCGGTGGATCTTGGGTAGGGGGTCTCGAACTGTGCGTCTAAGGCTAATGGTAACAGAAGACTGGGGACACGATGTTTACCCAGGTTCGGGCCCTCTCGATGGAGGTAATACCCTACTTCGTGCTTGATTGATCTTGATGATATGAGTATTACAAGAGTTGATCTACCACGAGATCGTAGAGGCTAAACCCTAGATGCTAGCCTATGGTATGATTGTTGTTCTGTCCTACGGACTAAACCCTCCGGTTTATATAGACACCGAATAGGGCTAGGGTTACACAGAGTCGGTTACAGAGAAGGAGATCTACATCCGAATCGCCAAGCTTGCCTTCCACGCCAAGGAGAGTCCCATCCGGACACGGGACGAAGTCTTCAATCTTGTATCTTCATAGTCCAACAGTCCGACCAAAGTACATAGTCCGGCTGTCCGGATACCCCCTTATCCAGGACTCCCTCAGTCATCACCTGCATATATATATAGTGAAGTGATTATCTTTTTCTCTCCACAACAAGCGTTTCAATTTGTATACGTGGCATTAAAGAAAAGAAACTCTCTATTTAACGTGACTACTGTACGACTCCTACTTACTACTAGTAGTACTAGTATTGTTCACTTGTGCTCCCCGTCCCTCCATTCATTGAAAAACCCATGGGTGAATAAACATACAGTAAGTATTTATATAGAACGAACAAGCTCAAACTATTTTCGCGTAGTTAAAAGTTGAGGGCGGGGCTTTTCCCTGGAAGGACGCGCGACAGTTTTTGGGTAGGTGGTTTGACAGAGAGGCGAGGAGGGTGAGCAAGTGGCGGATTCTCAAACTTACTGCTGTAAAGGTCGGGCTGTGCAATTTGAAGGCGCGTTACTTCTGGAAAGACTTGTGATATGACTACTCACTATAGTCATGAATTACTGGTGCTCCGACCGGGGTGATGCCCCCCTTTCATTCCGCACTCTAATCTGGTGCATGACACGTCGACCCGGATGCTGGCTCTCCCACATGTCGGGGAAGTACGTAGTACTAGTAAGAAGGATCAAAGAATGATGCGGTATATACTACTACTACCACTACTCAGGTCAGAGGAGTGCGAACCACGACAGCCCAGTGAACCGGCAGTGCGAACCACGGTAGCCCAGTGAACCAGCAGTAGAAAACAATGTGGTGATATGGCCATAAAAAACAATGTGCTACGGTCCACACTGTAGCATGTACATTACTACTACTCTTTGTTTGGATCCCTGAGTTAGAGCTAGTTTGGGTTGAAATAGCCTCAAATTATCGAAACAGGAGGGGTTAGTTTGAGCTAGTTTGCTCTAACCCAGCTAAAAAAACTAGCCCAGTGGAGAGGTTCTAATTGGGTTAGTTATCCTCGGGCCCACTAAATGAGAACTAAAAAAATCTCCCCTGCCCGCACCAGATTGCTCCCCCCTCTCGCATG
The DNA here is from genome assembly GCF_018294505.1 of Triticum aestivum. Taxonomy (NCBI): domain Eukaryota; kingdom Viridiplantae; phylum Streptophyta; class Magnoliopsida; order Poales; family Poaceae; genus Triticum; species Triticum aestivum. Next base: position 325,320,736 of record NC_057795.1, on the reverse strand, counting down.
ACTCCTCTCTGTTCCCCATAGGGCCGCCCACCCAAGCACCGCTCGCCCTCTCTCTCCTTTGCTGCCCTACTCCGGCCGCCCTCTCCCTCCGGCCTTCGAAGGACGCCCCGCTCCCCCTTCACCTGTCGTTTTCTCCCTCTGTTGTGCGCGGCGGCGGCGCATCTACTAGGGAGGTCGCGAGAGGGGTGAGTTTGTTCGTTCCTTCTCTGTCTCACAACCATACCATTGATCTTACTCTCTCTAGCGCTAATTCTGATTTGGAAAAGTAGATCCTGATCAAACTTGGTATAGATTTGTGGTGCACGCATGGAATTGTTTGATGCTGCATGAGGAGGTAATAAATCTTTCTAGAGGCCCAAATATTCAGTTCACCTTTCTAGGTATTTCAGTTTCAGGCTTGCATTATTTCTAGAGGCCCAAAGATTCAGTTCACCTTTCTAGCTATTTCAGTTTCAGGCTTGCATTATTTCTAGAAGCCCAAAGATTCAGTTCACCTTTCTAGGTATTTTAGTTTTAGGCTTGCATTATTTCTAGAGGCTCAAAGATTAAGTTCCTAGTCGGCGGCAAGCGGCCCTGCTACCCATGCCGGTGTGGACCTCAATTCGCAAGGGCCGGCGTCGGAGGGGTTCCCGGGGCTTGGGCTCTATAGAGCCTTCCTCCAGAGCGACAATGGCAAGCTCCTCCCTCGGTGCGTGAGGGGCTCCGGGCTCCCTCCCTATCGTGAATGACTTCCGTGATGAGCTAGCTCATGCTTTGTTTCGTGGAGTGTTTTTTTGTGAAGCTTGATTGATGACTTGTATGTTTAAGTGGGATATCTCATTTGTATGGACAAAGTAAAAATTATCATGTTTTACATGCTTGATTTGTAAAGATGGTTCGTTTATGTCAATTGTGAGCGAGAGGAGGCCACACAAGAGCTAGCCACACCAAATCCGGCAGGAAATAGGGTCCAAAGTAGTCAAATGATTGAGAAAGAGCATTTATTGTTAATCTAACCCTGCCATCCATACACCACTTTGGTTTAGAGTTAGTTCAGAGTTAGTTCAGGGTTAGTTCAGGGTTAGAATCTAACTCTCGGTTCATCGCCATCATACTTTCCCCATTCCTGTGTTTCAGTATCCTGCGAATCAAAGAGGCCCTTTCTTTTGCGGGAAAAATCAAAGAGGCCCTTAGACTGTTTTAGACCCGGTCATTTTTTATAAACGTGTTATGTCCAAAATTTAATGAACGTGCTCCGGTTTCTATGAAAACAATCCGGTTTCATGTAGTAATTCATTTATTTATTTATTCTTCTGCGGGGGGTTTGCATGTAATTCATGTGGTCTGAAATGTAAAGTACCCCGACATATGCTCCGCGTCGTGCATGCACTACGACCCAGATGCTCTATGTCCCACATGTCGGCGAATGGGAGCACGTGGGAATAGCCTAGGAGTACATATAGGAGGATAAATGCGTGAAAAAATATGTACTGTGAAGCGTAGCTATGGTTCGAAAAGGAGACCTAAAGTGATGAAAGCTATAGGTCGCACGCACCCAACTAGTGGTACTAGACATACGACCAATTTTTCCCTAAAAAAAAGAGGTACGAATGCTCAGTACTCCTATTCTATCAACATGAGTCCCATCTGACAACAGCGTCCGTGCTACAGCTAGCTCTCCTCCCTCGTTTCTCTCTTCTAATTCTAAACTCGGCCGACGCCCGGTAGGCGGGGTGGGTTTGCTCAACTGCGGCCCCACCTCACAGTGAAAACGTTACGACTGGAATAAAAATGCCATATACTCTCTCCGTTCCTAAATATAAGCCTTTTTAGATACTATTTCAAATGGAATACAACATATAGATGTATGTAGACATAGTTTAGAGTGTAGATTCACTCATTTTGCTCCGTATGTAGTAGTCACTTGCTGGAATCTTTAGAAAGACTTATATTTGGGAACGGAGGGAGTACTATACTAATAAAACATTAAGGCCACGAGGCGATGCAGTGCTGGTTACAGGAGGCAAGAAGAAGAGATGCATCCATCAACGACGTACACCTCCTTGACTCAGGGCGCCGGCCCACCGAACAACGCCTAAGTAGCAACGGCTTTCATGGCCAGGTCGACGTGCTTATGGAAAATGGTGTCCAAAAATTCCAGCCGCTGGAAGAAGGCCAATGTCTTTCTATCCTCGCTTGCCTTGTAGTGGCCTATGTAGACGATTTCCTCATAGACGTGGATGTGCAGGTCGACGGTTTCTTGCATGGCGGGGCACTGCGCGGCGAGCGCGGCCTCGAGGTGCACATTCTTCGTCGCAACCTCCGGCACTCGCAGGGCCACCAGGGCTTGAAAGAGTTCGTCACCATGGAGGCCGATGCGGGTGGCAGGCAATGAGGAGCCTGGGCGCGCGGGCTGGGGCAGTACAGCAACGTCATTCGCGCGCTTCTTGACGGCGGTGAACTGACGGATGGAGTTGACCATCATGTCGTCCATGCGAGAGGCGAAGCCGGCGTCGGCGAGGGCTATGATGCCGGTGGTCGCCAGCACCTTCTGGAAACGCCGCGCGGTGCAGGGCCGCAGGCTAGCACCTTGGATGATTTGGCACAATCGAGTGCCGCTCGCGTCCATCGCCTCCATAGGTGCTTGTGGCTTCTAGTCACTTGGTCTTGGATTGGAGTGAGCAGTGTTGCATAGAGACTTAGGAGTAGATGGATTAGAGTGGTGGGGCGCCTTTATACGAGAGTCCAAACTCTGTTGCATTCACATCATGATGGCTCTATTCTGCTTCTCCAATTAATTCCCTCTGCATGTAATTGAGGATGCATCATTGACCATTCAATGTCTCGGGAACCGCTACCCTCTCCCTCCTTGGCATTCAAGCACCTATGGAGGCGACTGCCACCTGTGTCTATCACGTGTCAGGAGACGTTCCCGTTGTCGGTGTCAAAACCGGCGGATCTCGGGTAGGGGGTCCCAAACTGTGTGTCTAAGGCTAATGGTAACAGGAGACCGGGGACACGATGTTTACCCAGGTTCGGGCCCTCTCGATGGAGGTAATACCCTACTTCCTGCTTGATTGATCTTGATGATATGAGTATTACAAGAGTTGATCTACCACGAGATCGTAGAGGCTAAACCCTAGAAGCTAGCTAATAACTCTCCATCGTATCTATAATTTTTGATTGTTCCATGCCAATATTATTCAACTTTCACATACTTTTGGAAACTTTTTATATTATTTTTGGGACTAACATATTGATCCAGTGCCCAGTGCCAGTTCCTGTCTATTGCATGTTTTATGTTTCGCAGAAAACCCATATCAAACGGAATCCAAACAGGATAAAAACGGACGGAGAATTATTTTGGAATATTTGAGATTTTTTGGAGGAAGAATCAATGCGAAACGGTGTCCGGGGTGGCCACGAGATAGGGGGCGCGCCCTCCCCCCTGGGCGTGCCCTGGACTCTCGTGGTCCACCCGTAAGGCGGTTGATGCTCTTCTTTTGCCGCAAGAAAGCTAATTTTACGAGAAAAACCTGGGTGAAAGATTCACCCCAATCGGAGTTACGGATCTCCAGATATAAAGGAAACGGTGAAGGGGTAGAATCTGAGAATGCAGAAACAGAGAGATAGATCCAATCTCGGAGGGGCTCTCGCCCCTCTCACGCCATGGGAGCCAAAGACCAGAGGGGAAATCCTTCTCCCATCTAGGGAGAAGGTCAAGGAAGAAGAAGAAGAAGGGGGGCTCTCTCCCGCTTCCTTCTGATGGCGCCGGAACGCCGCCGGGGGCCATCATCATCACCGCGATCTTCACCAACACCACCGTCATCTTCACCAACATCTCCATCATCTTCCCCCCTTCTATCTATAGCGGTCCACTCTCGCACAACCCGCTGTACCCTCTATTTGAACATGGTGCTTTATGCTTCATATTATTTATCAATGATGTGTTGCCATCCTACGATGTCTGAGTAGATCTTCGTTGTCCTATTGGTGATTGATGAATTGCTATGATTGATTTAATTTGCTTGTGGTTATGTTGCTTTCCTATGGTGCCCATCATATGAGCGCGCGCGTGGATCACACCATAGGGTTAGTTGTCTGTTGATAGGACTATGTATTGGAGGGCAAGAGTGACAGAAGCTCCAGACTAGCATAGAAATTGATACATACAGGATTGAAGGGGGACCAATATATTTTAATGCTATGGTTGGGTTTTACCTTAATGAACGTTAGTAGTTGCGGACTGCTTGCTAATAGTTCCAATCATAAGTGCATAGAATTCCAAGTCAGGGATGACATGCTAGCAGGGCCTCTCCAACATAAAAACTTGCTATCGGTCTAGTAATGTAGTCAATTGCTTAGGGACAATTCCACAACTCCTACCACCACTTTTCCACACTCGCTTTATTTACTTTATTGCATCTTTATATAAACATCCCCTGCTTTTTATTTATGTACCTTTATTATCTTGCAAACCTATCCAACAACACCTACAAAGTACTTCTAGTTTCATACTTGTTCTAGGTAAAGCGAACGTCAGCGTGCTTAAAGTCATATCAGTGGCCGATAGGACTTGAGAGAGTATTTGTTCTACCTTTAGCTCCTCATTGGGTTCGACACTCTTACTTATCGAAAGAGGCTACAACTATCCCGTATACTTGCGGGTTATCAAGACCTTTTTCTGGCGCCGTTGCCGGGGAGTCATAGCGTGGGGGTGAATATTCTTGTGTGTGCTTGTTTGCTTCATCACTAAGTAATTTTTATTTGTTGTTCTTAGTTGTTCTCTGTCTTTAGTTATGGATATGGAACGCAAAATACCAAAAAAATTAGATGTACTTGCTACTCATGTAGATGGGGTAACTCCTAAAACCCATGATTCTCATTATGTGAAAGATATTATGTACTACTTTGCTAATCCTGAGAAAACCCCATTCAACTTTATAATGGGAGACACGTTGGATCAACGTGAATACTTTAGGGATTATCGCTCGACACAAAAAGGGAAACTATTATGGGATCAATTTATTATGTTGCGTTGGTATGCCTGGAATCTCTGCTTGAGACATGATATTACTTGTTGCTCTAGGATGAAGGCTCCACACCTTCCCTTTTCATGCAAATTTAATGATAATGAAACCTTAGCTTCTTATGCTAATGGTATATATGATTACTATGATGTTGAACAAATAGAAGAATTTGTTGCTTTTAAGGCTGCTTATGAAATTGAAGCTTTGTTTGAAAAGTATGAAGCTTTTGATGATGATGTTTATAGGCCTGAAAATCTTGCTATACTTAGATATTGCTATGAAAATTATGAATACAATTATTATATTAATGCTTTTATGAAGAAAGTCTCCGCTGTCCAAGAAGAGACTAATATTTTGCAGGAAGCTATGGATGAAGAAATTGATGAAACTATGAGCTCATTGGATAAAAAAATGGTGAGGAGAGCGAAGAACAAAAGGAGGAAGAGTGGATTAGCTACCCGTGCCCACCTTCTAATGAGAGTAACTCTTCAACTCATACATTGTTTAATTCCCCTTCATGCTTACCGAAGGATGATTGCTATGATCCCTTGAATTTTTTTGAAATATCCCTTTTTGATGATGCTTGCTATGCTTGTGGCCAAGATGCCAATATGAATTATGCTTATGGAGATGAACTTGCTATAGTTCCTGATGTTAAACATGAAATTGTTGCTATTGCACCCACGCATGATAGTCCTATTATCTTTTTGAATTCTCCCTACTACACTTTATCAGAGAAGTTTGTGCTTATTAGGGATTATATTGATGGGTTGCCTTTTACCATTGCACATGATGATTTTGATGAATATAATATGCATGTGCTTGCTGCTCCTACTTGCAATTATTATGAGAGAGGAACTCTATCTCCGCCTCTTTATGTTTCCAACACAATAGAATTGCAAGAAACTATTTATACTATGCATTGGCCTTTACTTGGTGTGCATGAATTGTTCTTTTATGACATGCCGATGCATAGGAAGAGAGTTAGACTTCGTTGTTGCTTGATATATGTTACTTTGTGCTCACTACTAAATTACAAATCATTGTTAATTAAAATTGGCTTTGATATACCTTGGGATCCGGGTGGATCCATTACTTGAGCACTATATGCCTAGCTTAATGTCTTTAAAGAAAAAACTTTTCAAAATGGAAAGTGAAAGTGAGAAAGACAAGCATTGTTGAAGTGGGAGCTAGCCCTGAACTTTGTTCATGCTCACGGAAACTTTGTAAATCTTGATTACAGAAACTTTTCATCAAAAATAATTATCCCCTTGTACAATTCCATTGTATTATAAAAATAATGTGCCAAGGTTTGCCTTTAGGATGTTTACAGTGCTTGTTGGTTTGTACGGTGCAGGACAGAAACTTTGGCTGTAGTGAGCGATTTTACATTTTTATATGGAACGTCAATTGGTTCTGATTCCTTTCGCACTGTCTTTCTATACAACTTGTTTATTTTTCGTAATTTTTGTAGAATTTTTGGGGTAGAAGAAGTATGGTGGATGTTCAGATTGCTACAGACTGTTCTGTTTTTGATAGATTCTGTTTTTGATGCATAGTTTGCCTGTTTTGATGAATCTATCAATTTGTATCAGTGGATTAAGCCATGGAAAAGCTATATTACAGTACACACAATGCAAAAACAAAATATGAATTGGTTTGCAACAGTACTTAGAGTGGTGATTTGCTTTATTATACTAACGGATCTTACCAAGTTTTCTGTTGAAGTTTTGTGTGGATGTAGTGTCTAATCGAGGATGTCTCGATATTAGGAAAAGGAAGAGAGGCAAGAGCTCAAGATTGGAGATGCCCGAGGCACCCCAAGTAAATATTCAAGGAGACTCAAGCATCTAAGATTGGGGATGCCCCGGAAGGCATCCCCTCTTTCTTCAACAAGTATCGGTATGTTTTCGAATTCGTTTCGTTCATGCATTATGTGCAAGTCTTGGAGCGTCTTTTGCATTTATTTTTCATTTTTCTTTTATGCACCATGCTTGTATGAGGTAGTCTTTGGTTGATTTATAGAATGTTCATTGCACTTCACTTAAATCTTTTGAGTATGCTTTATAGAATGCTTCATGTGCTTCACTTATATCATTTGAAGTCTGGATTGCCTATTTCTCTTCATATAGAAAACCGCCATTTGTAGAATGCTCTTTTGCTTCACTTATATTTGTTAGAGCATGGGCATATATTTTGTAGAAAGATTTAACTCTCTTGCTTCACTTATATCTATTTAGAGAGATGACAGGAATTGGTCATTCACATGGTTAGTCATAAAATCCTACATAAACTTGTAGATCACTGAATATGATATGTTTGATTCCTTGCAATAGTTTTGCGATATAAAGGTGCTGATATTAGAGTCATGCTAGTTGAGTAATTGTGAAATTGAGAAATACTTGTGTTGAGGTTTGCAAGTTCCATAGCATGCACGTATGGTGAACCATTATGTAACGAAGTTGGAGCATGAGGTGCTCTTTGATTGCTTTCCTTATGAGTGGCAGTCGGGGACGAGCGATGGTCTTTTCCTACCAATCTATCCCAGGGGCATGCGTAGTAGTACTTTGATTCGAGGGCTAAGTAGACTTTTGCAATAAGTATATGAGTTCTTTATGACTAATGTGAGTCCATGGATATACGCACACTCACCCCTCCATCATTGCTATCCTCTTCGGTACCGTGCATTGCCCTTTCTCACCCCGAGAGTTGGTGCAAACTTTGCCGGTGCATCCAAACCCCGTGATATGATACGCTCTATCACACATAAGCCTCCTTATATCTTCCTCAAAACAACCACCATACCTACCTATCATGGCATTTCCATAGCCATTCCGAGATATATTTCCATGCAACTTCCATCATCATCATATACTTGACTTGAGCATTCATTGTCATATTGCTTTGCATGATCGTAAGATAGCTAGCATGATGTTTTCATGGCTTGTCCATTTTTTGATGTCGTTGCTATGCTAGATCATTGCACATCCCGGTACACCGCCGGAAGCATTCATATAGAGTTATATCTTTGTTCTAGATATTGAGTTGTAAGTAAATAAAAGTGTGATGATCATCATTATTAGAGCATTGCCCCAGTGAGGAAAGGATGAAGGAGACTATGATTCCCCCACAAGTCGGGATGAGACTCCGGACTTTATGAAAAATAAAAGAGGCCAAAGAAGCCCAAATAAAAAAAGAGGCCAAAGAAGCCCACCAAAAAAAGAGAAAAAAAGAAAAAAAAGAAAAAAGGAAAGTAGAAAAAAATGAGAGAAAAAGAGAGAAGGGGCAATGTTACTATCCTTTTACCACACTTGTGCTTCAGAGTAGCACCATGTTCTTCATAGAGAGAGCCTGCTATGCTTTCACTTTCATATACTAGTGGGAATTTTCATTATAGAACTTGGCTTGTATATTCCGATGATGGGCTTCCTCAAACGCCCGAGGTCTTCATGAGCAAGCAAGTTGGATGCACACCCACTTAGTTTCCAGTTTGAGCTTTCATACACTTATAGCTCTTAGTGCATCCGTTGCATGGCAATCCCTACTCCTCGCATTGACATCAATTGATGGGCATCTCCATAGTCCATTGATTAGTCGTGTCGATGTGAGACTTTCTCCCTTTTTGTCTTCTCCACATAAACCTCCACCGTCATATTCTATACCACCATAGTGCTATGTCCATGGCTTGCGCTCATGTATTGCGTAAGAGTTGAAAAAGCCGAAGCGCATTAAAAAGTATGAACCAATTGCTCGGCTCGTCATCGGGGTTGTGCATGATTTGAATGCTTTGTGTGATGAAGATGGAGCATAGCCAGACTATATGATTTTGTAGGGATTAGCTTTCTTTGGCTATGTTATTTCGATAAGACATAATTGCTTGGTTGGTATGCTTGAAGTATTATTGTTTTTATGTCAAATGATAGACTATTGCTTTGAATCACTTGTGTCTTAATATTCATGCCATGATTAGACATATGATCAAGATTATGCTAGGTAGCATTCCACATCAATTTTTTATCATTTACCTACTCGAGGACGAGCATGAATTAAGCTTGTGGATGCTGATACGTCTCCGTCGTATCTATAATTTTTGATTGTTCCATGCCAATATTATTCAACTTTCACATACTTTTGGCAACTTTTTATATTATTTTTGGGACTAACATATTGATCCAGTGCCCAGTGCCAGTTCCTGTCCGTTGCATGTTTTATGTTCCGCAGAAAACCCATATCAAACGGAATCCAAACGGGATAAAAACAGACGGAGAATTATTTTGGAATATTTGGGATTTTCCGGAGGAAGAATCAACGCGAAACGGTGTCTAGGGTGGCCACGAGATAGGGGGGCGCGCCCTCCCCCCTAGGCGCGCCCTGGACTCTCGTGGGCCACCCGTAAGGTGGTTGACGCTCTTCTTTTGCCGCAAGAAAGCTAATTTTACGAGAAAAATCTGGGCGAAAGATTCACCCCAATCGGAGTTACGGATCTCCAGATATAAAGGAAACAGTGAAGGGGTAGAATCTGAGAACGCACAAACAGAGAGATAGATCCAATCTCGGAGGGGCTCTCGCCCCTCCCACGCCATGGGAGCTAAGGACCAGAGGGGAAACCCTTCTCCCATCTAGGGAGAAGGTCAAGGAAGAAGAAGAAGAAGGGGGGCTCTCTCCCCCTTGCTTCCGGTGGCGCCGGAACGCCGCCGAGGGCCATCATCATCACCGCGATCTTCACCAACATCTCCATCACCTTCCCCCCTCTATCTACAATGGTCCACTCTCCCGCAACCCGCTGTACCCTCTACTTGAATGTGGTGCTTTATGCTTCATATTATTTTCCAATGATGTGTTGCCATCCTATGATGTCTGAGTAGATCTTCGTTGTCCTATTGGTGGTTGATGCATTGCTATGATTGATTTAATTTGCTTGTGGTTATGTTGCTGTCCTATGGTGCCCATCATATGAGCGCGCGCGTGGATCACACCATAGGGTTAGTTGTATGTTGATAGGACTATGTATTGGAGGGCAAGAGTGACAGAAGCTCCAGACTAGCATATAAATTGATACATACGGGATTGAAGGGGGACCAATATATCTTAATGCTATGGTTAGGTTTTACCTTAATGAACGTTAGTAGTTGCGGACTGCTTGCTAATAGTTCCAATCATAAGTGCATAGAATTCCAAGTCAAGGATGACATGCTAGCAGGGCCTCTCCCACATAAAAACTTGCTATCGGTCTAGTAACGTAGTCAATTGCTTAGGGACAATTCCACAACTCCTACCACCACTTTTCCACACTTGCTTTATTTACTTTATTGCATCTTTATATAAACAGCCCCTACTTTTTATTTATGAGTTCTTTATTATCTTGCAAACCTATCCAACAACACCTACAAAGTACTTCTAGTTTCATACTTGTTCTAGGTAAAGCGAACGTCAAGCGCGCCTAGAGTCGTATCAGTGGCCGATAGGAATTGAGAGAGTATTTGTTCTACCTTTAGCTCCTCGTTGGGTTCGACACTCTTACTTATCAAAAGAGGCTACAACTATCCCGTATACTTGCGGGTTATCACTAGCCTATGATTATGATTGTTCCTCTTCTACGGACTAAACCCTCTGGTTTATATAGACACCGGTGGGGGCTAGGGTTACACAGAGTCGGTTACAGAGAAGGAGATCTAACATCCGAATCGCCAAGCTTGCCTTCCACGCAAAGGAGAGCTCCATTCGGACATGGGACGGAGTCTTCAATCTTGTATCTTCATAGTCCAACAGTCCGGCCAAAGTATATAGTCTGGCTGTCCGGATACCCCCTTATCCAGGACTCCCTCAGTAGCCCCTGAACCAGGTTTCAATGATGATGAGTCCGGCGCGTAGATTGTCTTTGGCATTGCAAGGCGGGTTCCATCTCCGAATACTCCATAGAAGATTTCGAACACAAGGATCATGTCCGGCTCTGCAAAATAATTTTCGTGCACCATCGCAGAGAGCACAAACTTTACAAATCTAATCTACTGACAATTTTTCATGGCGTGTCCTCACACCGCGGCCTGGTTTAATACAAACCATTTTTCTCAGCCTGCCATGACACGTGCTACAAGGCGGTTTCATTGGCACGTCTTATCGAAGCAGAGATCGTGCCCCCTTATTGCGGGGTTCTCATCAATACGGGCGCGGGTAACCCAACTACGCCTGTTGGCATGACTCCGTGTTTTTAGGCAAGTCCCAAATGGTTATGCTGAGGACACTTGATATTCTCTCCCTTTATAGAGGGACCGAGGCCTATCACTCTCTTCCCATGCTTGCGCCTTCCCTCACCTCGAGTTCCAACTCCCAAAGTTCATGCTTTAGCACTTCGGATCTTCAATCATGTCCAGATCTGATCTTCAAGGTCGATGGATGGCCTCCTCTGTCACAGAGGAGGACATTGTGAAGCTCAGGGAGGCCTGGTATCTAACCGCCGACATCAAGCACAGGCTTCCTGCCCCAGGGCAGGTCATCCCCACTCTCGAACCCAATGAGAGCGTCGTGTTTGTTTCCCACTTCCTTCGAGGTTTAGGCTTTAGTCTTGATCCCTTCGTGAGAGGGCTCATGTTCTATTACGGGCTAGATTTTCACGATCTAGCTCTGGATTCCATCCTTCACATCTCGTCGTTTATTGTCGTGTGCGAAGCCTTCCTCCACATCACTCCACACTTCGGCTTATGGCTGAAGACCTTCAATGTAAAGCCGAAGACGATCGAGGGGCGACACGCGGAGTGCAGAGGCGCTGCAATAAGCAGAAACGCCGATGCCCCATGGCCAGAAGGTTCCTTCCCGGAGGTGTCCGAACTATGGCAATGGAGGTGGTTCTATGCACAACTCCCTAAGACACAAAGTGGGCGGCTGCCCCTGCCTTCCGCTTGGGCCCTCCGCCTCAACTGGCGTCGTGGGCCAATGTGGGACTGGACTGGGGGCCTGCTAATGATGTACCGACATTGCAGAGCCGCATTCGGGAGCTTCTTGAGAGGGATATCAGTCTTGTTAGAATAATTCAGGTAATGCTAGTTCGGCGGGCCCTGCCGTGCAAACGTCGACCTCTCCGGATGTGGAAGTTCAACCCAGAAGGTCCACGAACCATTCAGCACTTCTTCGGCATGACGCTCGAAGGGATGTATAAGTTATTCTTCGGACCACGAGTAAAGTGTCTGGACACCACCGAGGATGCGGGCCTGAGCTGCAACCGCCCAGATACCCAAGTAAGTAACCCTGTAACCGAACACTTCATTTATATTTAACACAACATTATTCTGAAAATTGTCCGCGGCTAGGATTGGCTCAACAAGGCGGAGAGAATCAGGTGTCCGGCCCCACTTCCCGAAGGCTCGCCTAGTCCTTCGATAGCCAGGATGCTTAGACGCGCGCTAAGTCAAGTGCCCTCGGGGAAAGGTGAAGGGAAATAGAGAAGCCGAGCTTCACACATTGCACATCCAATCCGGGGGAATTACCTTCTCCACGAAGGAGGATAATCAGGGAGGTGAATCTAAGGTTTCCTCCCTCCGTGGGAAGAAGAGGGCCGCCTCCGAAGACTCGGAAATAGAGGAGCCTAAACAAGGGAAGAAAGCTTCACCAGGGGGCCCTACCCCGAAGGGCGTCCTCACCACACCATGCCCGCAAACGGGCCAGCCCTCCTTTGAGCTATAAGTTAGTCGTAAATAAAAGATATTGCTTCCTCCTCCTCCGAGAATAATAACCAGGATCTATCTTTTGCAGTCCGGCTAGTAGCTCTTCTCAACAGAGTTCGTCCTTGGGGGATCTTCTTCCGGAGATGATGGAGAGTGAAACCCTACCTGCCTCTCCGCCCCATGGGACGGGCGACCCTGAGGTGTCGTCACGGAGGAGTCTAGATCCGCCGAGGCCGGAAGCTAACACTTCGGCCTCCCCGAGCCCGGTGTGTTTGGCTCCCATGGAGGGCAGTAAGAAGGGTCCAGGACAGTCCGACGCTCAGCCGGACACACTGACGGGCCTTCTGGAGTAAGCTGCTCTTTCGGAGGATCACCGTACGTTAATGGGTACGGTGTTGGAGAAGATTTCATCCGCCACAAGCGGGTTGAATGAAGCTTTTACGAGCCTGCTCAAAGGCTTTGAGGTACGTAACAAAACACGTAATTTTTCAGTTGTACCGCACACGCTAGGTGTGCTCTGTATAGATAGTAGCCCCTGAGACTGGTTGCCAGCCCTTAGGCGGCAAACGGAGGATCACACTCCCAAGTAATGATTGCACTTTATTTATGCGCAGGTGCCTAAGGGTCCGGCGGTAGATCGGACTCCTGAATTCACCAAACTGGGGCGACAGATTGATGTGGTGGATGCCGACATCACGCTTGTAAACACTACAAAAAAAAGACACATCCGTGACATTTTGGGCTGAATGAATTTTTTTCCTGTCATACATATGACACTTCTATGACGATAATTGTGACAAAACCCGATATCATCATAGATGTGGTGGGCTCCTACTTCTATGTCAAAAAAGCATGATAGAAAATGGGCTTTTCGTCCTGGGCGGGCCGGAGACGCAGCTGCATGACATTCTTTGGGCCGTCCATGACAGAAAAAACCATGGTAGAAGCGAGGGCGAGGAAAATTTTGGGGAGTTCCCGGTTACGGTGGGTGGTCGGGGGCCGAGCGATGCGCATTTCTCTCGTACACGTACGCGCGTGTGTGCGAGGCATTGGGATCTAACTGAACCCGAGCGAGGCGTCGCCTAACTGAACCCAAGCGATTGCACTACAGGTTACGTGTTACTGAACCCGAGCAATCGAGCGATTCCTTCGCGCTACTGCTGCTAACTGAAGCCGATCGATGCTGCCTCTGGATGAACAGTGAGCGGTGGGAGTGGATGAACAGGACCCATGGCGTTGCCTCTGGATGAACAGGATCCCGATCGATCAAGCCGGTTGGGGCCGGATGAACAGGACCCCGTGGAGGGCTGGATGAATAGGATGACCCCGTGGAGGGGTGGATGAACAGTAGATGGTGGAGGGGTGCCCGTGGAGGGGTGGTTGAACAGTAGCCGGTGGAGTAGCACGCGGTGGAGGCTGGATGAACATGAGCCCATGGATGAACAGTCGCAGGTGGAGGCTGGAGGAGGTCGACGGTGGATGAACAGTAGCCCGTGGAGGCTGGAGGAGGTCGATGGTGCAGATGAACAATATCCCGTGGAGTCCCGTTTTGTGGTACGCCACACCCCTCCCGATGAACAGGACCCCCATTTCGACCGTAGCGCTCCAACACAAGTCCGTTTCGTCCGTTTTGCGGTACGCCACACCCCTCCTGATCAACAGGACCCCCGTTTTGACCGTAGGAGGTCCGTTTCCTCCGTTTTGCGGTACGCTAGACCCCTCCCGATGAACAGGACCCCGTTTCGAACGTGGCCGGTCGAACACAAGGACATTTCCTCCGTTCCGCGGTATGCCAGGCCTCGTTTCCATTGCCTGTCCGTCCAAGCCCTCTCGATGAACACGACCATGCATTCCGTCCCGACCCAGCCGGTTGGCTCCCACACGTTCCGCTGCCTCCCGATGAACACACGACGCATTCCGTTGGCTCCCCATGAACACGATGCATTCCATTGCCTCCCCATGAACACGACGACGACGATGTTTCTCCGTTCTGACCCAGCCATGTACACGAGCCCTGGCCGTACGTATATATGCATGAGTAGGCGTTCGAGACCCTGCTCGTATGTACACATACGTGGCCGTATTTTCTTTCTTGCGCACTGGCCGCTTTACGTACGTGTACATGCTACGTGCGCGCCTCTACTACGACACGTGCGCGCCTCTACATCGACCAGTATATATGTACGTACACGTTCGCGACCAGAATGACAACGCTACGTACGCTTCGACCAGGTGGGTCCCGACTGTCAGGCACTTGCTTGCGTGCGAAGATGTAGCTAGTGGGAACCAGCAGTTAGGGGGGCGAATCGTTTTTCTTGCCCGAACGCACTTCTTTGCATGCGAAGGTGTGGCTGGTGGGTCCCAGCAGTCAGGGGGGCGAATCGTTTTTTTCCCGGATGCACTTCCTTGCATGCGAAGATGTAGCTGGTGGGTCCCGTAGTCAGGGGGGCGAATCTTTTTTCCCGGACGCACTTCCTTGCATGCGAAGATGTAGCTGGTGGGTCCCAGCAGTCAGGGGGCGAATCATTTTTTCGCAAAATACGGTGGCCTCTCCAGTGGGTCCCCGCTGTCAGGTGGAGGAATAATTATTTTGCGCGTAATAAGGAGGCACTTCCTTGCGGCTGCCATGGACCGAGCTGTCAGCTTCTCCACGTACAGTCCACGTCCGATGGAAGTCATTCCTTGACCACATTGACCATGCCGCGTCGAGAGCACCACGGCGGTGGACGACGGCGAGGCCTAGGAAGGGGATGACGCGGAGCCGGGGAAGACGCGGCAGTGGATGCACATGTGGAGAGGAGTATGCGGGTTCACTGGTTCGGCTGCGCTGCCGTCGCCGCTGAATAACAGGGGGTGTGGGTGAGTGGAGGGATGGCCTGGCCAGCGGTGGGACTAGTAGGGGGCGTGAGGCCTCCGCGGCAGCACAGCCGGCCACGGGAGGCAGGAGCAGGCGGCACGACCGGCGCTGCTTTGGGTGGCTGGAGCAAGAAGACCAGAGGTTGAAGAAGCACGACGGCCGTTGGATGGACATCGTACGGTCACTGCAGCTAGAATCGTTTATATTGACTAAGTTGACAAAGCCCTTGGTACGTCAACTTAGTAGGCCCACAGGTCAGCTTCCGAAATGGTGCGCCCCAGATTTCAGGGGGAGGAATCATTTTTTGGGCGGGTGAAGCTAGAATATCCGAGATTGAAGAAGAAGCACGGCATCCGTTGGATGGACATCCAACGGCCACTGCTGCTAGAACCGTGTGTTGACTATAAGTTGACAAAGCCTTGCATACGCGTCAACTCTGTTTTTTAGGGGACGCGTCAACTTAGTAAGGCCAGAAGTGTGTGGCAGAGAACTTATAGCCCATTTGAGATTTGTAAGAATGTGCAGCCCATTTTTGAATTCTAATGGAATTTACTACAGCCCATTTACAGTTTGTTAAAAGTACAACCCATTTCAACTAACCGTTCAAAACAGAATTCAATAAAATTTCCCACATTTTGATGGGATCCGAAATATTTTTATCCCGAAATTTCTAGTCAGATTAAATACAATTTCAATATAAATTTATATTACGTAAAAATCCAACGAAACATTGCGCTCGCAACAATTAATGAAATTAAAATTTTCAATATCCAAAAATAATATTTTATGAAGTAATTACGTGTTTGGTGCATTTTTTATAGTTACTGCCCAGTTTTTATAATTACATCCCATTTATTATTTCTTAAAGCCCATTTTCTTGTTAAGCCTAATGCATCCCTCCTAGGAAAGATTTGCAGCCCAGCGGGGCGGAGAATAACAACTTGACCTTGCCTGGGTATTCCTAAAAAAGTATAGCTGGGCTAGCCATTTTTAGCTTGAAAAAAAATTAATATCTGGGCTGGATATCTTGCCTGGGCTAGACGGGCCACAGCCCACCCAGTTAATACATGCAGCAATGTTTTCGTTGTTGTTCAGAGGAGAAAAATTAATATCTGGGCTACACATCGAAAAACTCTTCAGTGCTC
This sequence comes from Triticum aestivum, assembly GCF_018294505.1. Classification (NCBI taxonomy): domain Eukaryota; kingdom Viridiplantae; phylum Streptophyta; class Magnoliopsida; order Poales; family Poaceae; genus Triticum; species Triticum aestivum. The sequence goes on along the minus strand of NC_057795.1, from coordinate 325,304,067 downwards.
ACACCTCAAAAAACACAAATACTGCTCGAGCTGCTTGGTCCCAGCTGTCGGCCGCTTGTGCAATTCTCTCGTTTATTGACTAGTACATAGGTTGACAATGGTGTGGGACCGTGATGTCAGGAAACCAGGAGGAAGCAAAATAAATTATAGTTTTATATATCTATATCTATATCTATATCTATATCTATACTATCTATACTACTATATAGTGTATCAATTTTGAGATGGATCCAGAGCTTCAATCATAACCATTGGTCTCCAAAATCCAAGGGCTAAGATCAGCCGGATTCGCCATGAACAGTAGACTGGTGTTGCCTCTGCTGTGTTCTAGAATATTCACGTGGCCCTTCCAGGAAAAAAAGGCCCATATGCGATGCCTCATGGGCTATATTTTACTGCTTGAGCGCATGATGACTTGAGCCCAGATAAGAAGGTTTGGGAGGAGAATGGGAAGAAAAAATAATAGAGTAACATACAATTTTTTAATGAACCTCCAATGTTTTAGATGTGAATGTACACTTTTTTGTATGAATATTAAAAACAATTGTGGGTGGAATTCCATTTATCAAAATCACTCCATTATATTTTTTTTGAGTCACACTCCAAAATCACTCCATTCTTTTAAGACGTGCATTGCACGTGCATACATACTAGTATATAATAAGGAGGCACTTGCGTACGTTAGGCTATGGCCCTGGTGGGTCCCTATTGTCATCCTCTCCAAGTAAAGTCATCTCCTCGCCCGTGCGTGCTTTCTGCCTGAAACAGTCAGCGCCGCCCGCCCCGCTTCCTGGTGCAGGCGATTGCTCCGCCTTCAAACGACACAAGTGCCATCCGTCCATCCATCTACCGCCCACATTAATGATACACGGTTGCCGAGGCAGCTACTCCGGCACCACACGTCCGTCCCTCTGCCGCCCACCATTGCTATATAAACTGCTGCGCCGGCCATAGCCGCAGTCATCCGCATCCGTTCCCTTTCTCCTGTCCACATCACTACTGCCCACCATGGCTTCCTCGCACTCCAGCACTCTTCGGGATGGGCGAACGACGGACCACAAGGAGATGGCAGCCATTGCTGCCGACCGGCTGGCCGGCAGGCAGCCGGAGGGCGTCGACGTCCCAATGGAGAACATGGTAGTCGCCGATCCGGCGCCAACACCCTCCTCCGTGCCATCCTCACCGGTGCATTGCACCATGACCATCAGCGAGGCCCATGCCCAATATATGGACACGATGAGGCAGATGCGTGAGGAGCAGTTCTGGGAGGCGCAGGCCGCCGCCGCCTACAACCACCATCTCCTCCAGGAGCACCTGCAGGCGGAGGAGCAGATCGCCGCGGAGCGGGTGGAGCAGGAGGCGCTGCTCGACTCGTACCGCTCCACCCGCAAGGGCCGCCTCGAGCGCTAGCAGTACCGCATGGAGTGGTGGAGGCTACGGCCGCCTACAAAGAGGACGATGAAGCGGGCGAGGCGCTGTTTGGCGAGACCGAGGATGAGGCAGAGGACAATGCCGGCTCCGACGAGTCACCGCTCCGCTGGCGTTGATGAGGCCCTGCTCCGCCGAGGCCCTGCGGCGCCAACAACGAGGCAGAGGATACCGCCGGCTCCGCCAAGGCCCCGCCCTGCCAACGACGAGGCAGAGGAACATTGCCGGCTCAGCCGAGGCCCCACCCTGCCGGCAACATGGGGGAGGATTTCCACTGCTCTGCCGAGGCGCCGCCCACAGGCAACGAGATAAAGGACATCACCGGCTCCGCCGAGGCCCCGCCCCGCTGCCAACGAGGCCGCGCCACATAGAAAACGAGGAAGAGTAGAACACGGTAGGTCGCTGCCGCTCGGGTCCAAGTAAGGCCACCGCTGCTACCCTCCGGTTGAAGCCAAGCTAGGTGGGTTGACCATTGACGGCCGGTTAGCTTCTTGGTGGCGACGTGGAGTCGGAGAGCTGCACTGGAGAAGAACGCCGCTTCTACTTAACTGCTGGTGCAGTTGGCTGACTGACATGTTGGCCCAACAAGCCACATGTTAGTTACGCGACTGCACGTGCAGTTAAGTCACTGAAGCTTCTGTTCGGCTCAGCGGGACACCAGTGGGTAGCTTCGGTTAATTAATTATACCTCCAGCGCACCCCTTTTTAGTTGAAGAATGTATGAAATGTAATGAAATCCAGCATGTTTATATGAAATCCGACCGTGTATGAATGAATTTATTTCGATTAATTTGGATTCCTATATCATTGGCATTGGATGAACATGCAAAACAATACGTACTAGCATTATTCCAAGGGTGATCACCTCGTTTGCAGTAGTTTCACATGTACTCCCTCCTGTCCTTTCTATACAAGTTTTGTCTGCAGTCAAAGTATCTCTACTTTGACCAATCTTATACAAAAAAGTATGCACTTTTACTATGTGCAAAGTAAAAAGGAACAGAAGGAGTACAAAGAGTTTGAGCAGCTTTTTAGCGTTTCTGTACATTGCAATCAAACACACAGGGCTGGCAATTCATAGAGAACATTCAAAACAATCGATGATTATGCATCTTAGCGACTCACATGTCAGAGGCAATATTTACTTCACAACTAAAGAATAAAGAAATAATTGATCGACGCTGCTGACAGCAAGGGCGTCCCATTCGAAAATATGAAACGCATGTCTTCTTGCTAAAATCAATGAGCAAAATTTGACAAGGTTGTCCCATTCCAAAATATCAAATGCCTACGATTGTGGAATGGGCAGGGTTTGCCATCAGTTCGGACATTGACATGGCACCTCGTGCTAAATAAACCAGCTGTTCTTTTTATGCAGTTCCACCAAAATCAACCAAATTCACGCGTAGCTTGTATGATTTCGCCCTTATATGTTGCAACACCTTGAACTTATCGACACCTCTTGTGGTGGAAATGAATGATTCGATGTATTCATGAACATTTTGTGCAGTTCCCATTGAAATCAAGCTGACCACCCCTGTTTGCACAAATACAAAAAAAGTGATTAGTATAAAGCAAACTGTACTATGAATTGATAGTTTAAACAGGCACCTACATGGTCCATGTAGAGCACACTTTTGGAAAAATGGAACTCACCAAAAAGAGTCCTAGAACAACATTGTACTCGCGCATCCCAGCAAAAAAATGGAGATTTGTCAGTCCTTCTGAGCTGAAGTTAGTTTGGTCTTGTGGGGAGTAATGTAACCATCCTTCAACTGCTCCTTCTGATGATAAGATAGATAGGGCTTCTTCATCCTGGCATAATCGGAACTAGTCACTTCACGTACTCCATATTCTTCTTCAGAGGAAGATGATCCTGTTGTGCAAAGACAAGAGGACAACTAAATGCTAGCATCCCTATTTGCTCGAAAAAAGGAAAGGAAATATTTAAAATAACACAGATGAAGCACTTCTCAAGGATAATACCACTTTTTCATGATAGTATCTAAACAGTAGCACAACACCAATAGAGATGACAAAGCTCAATCATATGGATGAATTAGTGGGCGAGTACCAACCTTTGTCAGGAGGCTTATTGTGTAGAGCATACAGATCAAGCACTTCTCTGGAACCATCTGTTGCTATCTACTGTGGTGGCCATGCTTACTATATACTCCTCGATTAGTTTAATGTTTCCAACATCTTTTTGTGCAGTTCCACTAAAATATATGGTATCTTCAAAGAAGATCCCTATTTGCACAAATAGAGATAATTACATATTACATTAAGAGTTTCATCAAATCAGTGGCAAAACAATTGCTCGTTCCAGCCATAGCAATAAATTAAGATGCAAAACTATATCATTACTTGTGTCATCACAGTTCCAGTGCTTCATTACAGCACCGGGAGTTGATTTTTTCCGCTTATTCTTCCCCTTCATCACTTGGTTCAATAACAGACAAGCTTCGCCTTCAATGTAAGATTTGGCATGTCAATTAGGGAGCACAAGCATAACACTAAACAATGACATTAATTTTCTGATGGAAGTGGCAAAATACAGGCCAACAGTTGTGAAATATCCTTATCTTACCTCAATGGAATATTACGGTGCACATACAGATTGGAAGTCTTGTCTCCATTTGTGCAGTTCACTAAAATCAAGCAACATTATCATACAAGGAGCACAACATATGAAAGCACACTGCAGAATCATGTGAAAGAAGGCTAGTACTGACCTCTCATGATGCGGAATTCAAACAACTCACAAGAAGAAGATCTGAACCAAATTTGCCAACACAGATGGGAAGTAAGGTCTCCTCTTGTGCAGTTCCACTAAGATCAAGCAATCAAGCAACATTGTCGGTGTGACATTTTGGTTGAACTACACAAAACACTCTTAAAACAAAAGTGTTTTGTGTAGTGCAACAAAAGGTCACAATGGCAACGAGGTGAAGTAGATAACCCTGTTTACACAGAGGTGCAAAGGAAACAATTAGTGGTCAATAACGGTGGATGACACAGAAGCCAACAAAAAGAAGCATCTACCTTATCTAAATGGGAAAGAAAGCAACAGTACCATTTCTCAAATGGTCGCATTGATTAATATTAACATAGAGATTATATTAACAATAAAATTCATTGAACATGTAATTTGCTTTTAACTATGGCACTGCATCAATTTTCCAGCGGCATTATTAGAGGGTGTTTGTTTACAGGGAAATTTTGGTGTAGGGACTAAAAAAACTCCGTGTCAGTCCCATCTAAACCGAACAGGAGGGACTTTTAGGGACTAAAAGTGGGCATTTGGGACTAAAAGAAGAAGACCCCGAGGGAGTCTTTCTGGGACTTTTTCCAACAGTTGCCCCTGCCATGCATCGCACCATGTCTCTATTAGTTCATTACTAGGGGTAACATGGTCTTTTAGCATGTCATTTAATAACCTCCAGTCCATGTTTAGTCCCTGGAACCAAGCAGGTAGGGACTAGGGAGTTTTTAACCAAACAGGGCCTTAGATTAACAATAGCTAATGAGTTGCACGGGACAGTGGACGCACCAGCACCATGTGCATCTACCGATGTACTGTGGTCATGGACAGTCTGTTGCAACAAAGAACAAACAACCAAGGAGCATATTTGTGTTGGTCCCAATTTTTTATCTTTAGACACCTTTCCCTATGTGAGCGCAGCAAATATAGTCCTGCTCAAACTCTACAGCCTTGTCCCCCAAACAAAAGATCAGTTCGTTACAGATGTGCATACTGCGTTTGTCATTGTTTTCACTTTTCGACCAATGTAGGTGCTGGGTAGCCAGTCTATACTAGTACTTTCGCCCCTTCCTTTCCTCTTTGAACCACGTCCTAGATTTATGCGATACAACTTTCCCCACTACTTTCCCCCATTCCTTTCCTCTTTGAACCACGTCCTAGATTCATGCTATACAACTTTCCCCCTTCATTTCCTCTTTGAACCATGTCCTAGATTCATGCTATATACAACTTTTCCCACTACTTTCCCCCACTCCTTTCCTCTTTGAACCACGTCCTAGATACATGGTATACATGCAGCTAGAGCAATACATGTGGAGTAAGTAAATTATACCTTAAGGTTCTTGGGGCATGGTTCGATGGGCGACGGGATGGCGGCAAAGAAGAAGGGGTCGGAGGCCCTCCCGCGGCGCCGCTGGGTGAAAGTGAACAGCTGCGCCGGTAGTGGATTCCCTCCCTCGCCAACGGCGACAGCGTTAAGCCTCCTTCCCTTCCCGGCGGATGAATCCTCCCGGCTCTTTGAGCAGCAGTGAGGGGAGAGAGAGGCCAACGAAGTCTTGTTTAGATCTGGAGAGGGCGAGAGAGTTTGAAGAGAGCAACTACATGCGCTGAGGTCCAGCATGTATATATATACTGGAGAGAGAGTGTGAAGCGTGCAAACCCTAGAAAACAAGTACCGAGGCTGCAGCTTATACATGATGAGGTGATTATACGGTCACTACGGTCACTACGAGATCGTATAGCTCCGTCCATCCATTTTGACCAGTCAAAGAATCCTCCTGGCACAAATTATGCTCAAGTTTAGTTATCGAACCCGAGACCTCAAGTTTGATGAGCGAACAGGCTAACCAGCTACACAACCCTCCTGTTATGTTCAACGAGAGGAAAATAACCTTTTATACATTCCTGCATTCGTGTGACAAGCATGCCGTGTTTTTTTGTGTGTGTGGGAGTCATTGGGATTTCAATAATAATCGTGTCATGTTAGAAGGTGCAACGGGACCAAGGTGCGTGCGTGCACGCGCGCGCACGTGTGTGTGTGTGTTTAACAACATGTGTGTGTTAGAGAGAGCGACAGATCGACCTACTCCTACAGAGAGATGGTGTGTAGTGTACGATTTTAGCCGCGAGAGTCGGTGCATCCTCTCGTTTCCGGGCGTGTCCGATAGGGACATGCGGACTGCTGCCACGCCCGCTCCTGACCAGCCTGGCCCACCCAAAGCCCCTCCATCGCCCGCACGCGCTTCCCACCCGAAACGGTCAACACCGCTCCAAAGAATCGGTGCCGCATTCACGCCCGGGCAGAGCGGACGCGACCTCTCACTAGCGCAAGAGTGATGGTTGCTTCGTCCGTCCAACTTACTGCTGGGTCTATGTGATTTGATGGCTCATTGGTGTTTATTACTGAGGTGGTAGGACTGCTGGATGTCCCATGCTTTCGGCGAAAGGAGGTACTACTAGATTACAATTTTCTCCATTCTTACAATGGAGGAGTGTAAGAGCAGTCAAAACACGCAGGCTCAGTAATTACATGGCCCACCTCACACTATCACCATATTTTCTGGACACCGTGCGACACCTAACTCTTTACATAGTACTCCATCCGTTCCTAAATATTACTAGATGAGTCCCCGTGTGTTGCCGCGGAACAGCCGTATATCTCTCTGCGCAAAATTATCGATTTCATAGAACTAAAAAAACTCTATAACCGCATGACAAATGTGGTAGCCAAACTAAATAAACTCCCATCATCATTTAGATCATCCCACGTAAGGAAAAATGACCAGCCAACTCCTACTGCATAATGGGATTATATTTTTTTGACATGTTAATGGGACTTAAAAGCTCACTTACATGCATGCTACCGGTGCATTCTTGCATGCAGACATGTTGATGTGATTTAAAACCCACTCACATGCATGCCATGGTATTTCTGCATGCTTGCATGTGGCTTAGTGCGGAGCCTCTCAACGTCTAGATCAGATGACTATTATGGACTGATTTAGTTCATCTAATGGCTACATTAATTTTGATGATGTGGCTCAAGGAGAGGATAGAGAATTCCTAGTAGTGGGGGCTAGCTATTACTAGTAGATAAGTCTTTGTAGAGATTCCACTAGGTGAACTACATATGGAACAAAATGAATGAATCTACACTTAAAATGCATCTATATACATCCGCATGTGGTTCATGGTGAAATCTCTACAAAGACTTATATTTAGGAACGGAGGAAGTACTAGTATAGTACGTACTATAATTTATCAGCTAGATAAATTTGTACAATGCTATGAAGCTTCTAGCTTCTGTTACATGTATCTTGCATCCAAGGTTGCCCGTTGCAACATTTCATCAAATACAAAGGAGACTAACATGCATGCTATTGCATCTCAATGATTGATAGATCATAGCAAATATGTACTCCCTCCATTCCAAAATAAGTGTCTCAACTTTGTGCAAACTTTAGTACAAAGTTGTACTACTACTAAAGTTGACACTTATTTTGGAACAGAGGCAACTAAAGAAAAAAATGATCCATGCAGTCCCTAGCCCTTGAACCGTGAACCCTAACCAGGCTTAAATTTGCTGGCAACGTTCGAGCTTCCTAATAAATGAAGTTTGCAACCTTTTGACCATCGGATCATTTTGTGCAGTTTCACCAAAATCGAGATGAGCATCCCTGTGGCAAAGAAATTGAAGAAGCATGATTAGAATAAGATTACTGGAACTAGTTGATGAGAGAAATATAGTACGTAGAAGCCAGTAGAGGTATGTGCGGGGCAAAGAAGTAGAGAAATATCCACAAGGAGTGATGTGGGCAGCTGGAGCAGTGGTGCAAGCCGGCTGTAAAGGGAGTTGTACCTGAGGGACGTAGCTCAACCTTGAGGAGGGCGGCGGGAGGCGGCAACTGCCCACGTCGTGGCAGTGAGCAAGGGACGAAGGCAACCTCACTGGCTTTGTGAGTGAGAACGACGGGGACCCTGATCGGGACGTGCCGACAGTGGGTTTTCACCGTCGGCGACGGCGACCGCATCTACACTAAGCATCCACCCCTTCCCCAGCGGACGTGACCCACCGGGATGTTAGAGATGTGGCCACAGTCGTTTTGTGCGAGAGAGTGTGAAGAGAGCAACCCCAGCAAGCAACCATGTAGGCTGGCCCATCCTAACTATGTATATAGTGGAGTGGTTTCCTTTTCTCTCCATATGAACCTATCATATTGTGTACGTGCCACTGAAGAAAAAAACTTTATTTATAAATGACGCAGCACCTACTACTCGTTCTCCTATAACCTTGAGCTTGGCATCTCAAAAATATTAACCTTGCGATTGGCTCTTCGCCTCTTCGGGAAGTCGACCAATAATGGTAGTGCAGTATATATCTTTCTGGCTATATGAGACCGAATGAATTGCTGCACGTCCACCACGTGGGCGAGGGTCGAGGGGCGAGGGAGAGTGCTACATACGGAGCAAAATGAGTGAATCTACACTCTAAAATACGTCTATATACATCAGTGTTTGGAGTATGTACTAGTAGTTCATATTGAAATCTACTAAAGGACATATATATTCCAAACAATATGATATAATCTCTATAACCAAGGTATTAGTAGGAACGAGGAGTAAACAGAGGGAGTAGTAATTTTTTCTCCTCGTCCCGCGAGCCACCAAGGTAGTAGTAAATTTTTCTCCTCGTCCTGCGAGCCACCGTGCGCATGGGCGAGGGAGCGCGCATAAGGCGGAGAAAGCTTCATCTCATCCTGCGAGCCACCGCGCCCGTGGGCGGGGGAGATGGCGTACTAAGCAAGTTTCTCCCCATTTTGCGAGTTGACGGGACACATCAAAATTACTCCAGTCTATAGAGCCTTACCTCTAAGGTAGGCCCCACATGGTTTGCCTCTTTTTTTAATTTAACATAACGCGTCAAGTCGCAGTTTGTTTGTTCACCCGTGGTAGACGATCCTCCCTCCACCAAGTGGACAACTAGTACACGTGCCAAATTACCACGTGGGCTGCCTTTTTTGTACAGAAATGAGCTCCACCATGTACCCGCACAGGTGTGGTCGGGAAAGAGACGGGAGTACGTGTGCCATGCATGCACCTCTTCTCTTCATGCACGTCCCCCACCTACGTGGGTATGTGTGAGAGATACAAACCGCGTTCGTGAGTGTTTTTTGTTTTGGGGTGGGGTGGGGGGTGGGGTGGGGGGTTGATTTCGTGAATTATTTGTGGGAATACGTGTCGATGACATCTCAAACAAAATTTAGCATGCAATGTGTGTGAAATGGAGGCCTATCCATATCATATATAGAGGGTCAGGCAATCCACGAGAAGAGAGGGAGGGGTCATAGCTATCGATAGAGTTGAAGAGAGGATCAAGTGGGTGGGTGCGAGATTGATGAAGAGAGCCATCAAAATTGCGTGTGTGTGCAAGTCAAAGATATAGGGCGACTGGCCTACCAGAACGTTAGAGGGCACATGTCAAGTTTGCGTGTGGCAGGGAGACATGACTAGAGCGCTCGATGTATCGGTGTGTGTGGGGGGGAGGGGGTGGGGGGAGGGGTAGGCAGAGGCCTAACTATAGAGGTAGAACGACTCGTATATGTGTTGAGAAGGAGAGATCTAGCTATGTCTTGAGGGAGATTGGTCGACATCCGTACATAACTGAAGGACGGGAAATATGATGGGACAGAGAGAGAGAGAGAGAGGAGAGAGAGAGGGAGGGAGAGGGGTAGAGTGCTGGATGGGTGATGGAGTTGCTTCTTGAAGATGGTGGGAGAGGCCTACTAGACAAACTGAGGGTGGAACTACAATGTTATCAATAAGAGTGGGGATGTGTTTCTGTGTGTGCATGTGCGTGATAGATCTGTCGGGACGCATCCATGGATGATGAAGGGGAACCATGTGTTTGGTAAGCAAATCTAACTAGATCGGTAGATCAATTGTTGTTTGTCGGAGGAAGGGAGAGACACAACTAATGAGGTAGATCGATCGACGCGTGGGTAAAAACGAGTTATAAGGACCTAGCTAGCTATATGTATAGTGAGAGATCGGTCGGTGTACGTCCATTTGTTAGAGGCAAATAAGGCCCAGCGAGACGGATAGACAGAGAGAATGGAGCTAGGAGGTGGTGCGAGAGGCCCGACTACTAGCTAGATAGGGGGAGGAGTGTGCGGTTGTGAGATCGATGAAAAGAGGGGCGAGAGTTTACACGTGTGTGTGACCGTATGAGAGACACGAGGCAAGGACACATAAAGGAGGAGATTGAAGGTGTGTGTGTATGTTGTAGGCAGGCATCGCTGGAGAGGTTTATCGATCGGTGTGTGTCGGAAAGGAGTTGTGGAGACTCTGGGAGAACGACCTAAAGAAAAAAATGAATGTGCCCGGTGGATAGAATGCCGAGGGAGGGGGAGGGCGAGGAGGGCGTGTGCATGCACGAGAGAAAGTTAGTGGTAGCTACAAAGGTTAGAGGATTGTGTGGGTGTAAGAGACTAACAAAGATCATAATTTGATATGAAAGCGGATTCATATATTTGAATAGGAGATCATAGTGTTTTAAACATATGCATGCATGAATATAGCGGTGATACACGTGTTGTGCACATGTTATACCATAATGTGATAATGCATGGCGTTTGCAACTCACAGCTAAATGCCGAACAATCTAAACCATACTATACATCAAACAATCTCACATTTTATTTGAATTTGTGATAATGTGTGGCGTTTGCAGCTTACAACTAAATATCGAACAATCTAAACAATACTATATATCGAACATTCTCACATTTTATTTGAATTTGTGGTAATGTGTGGTGTTTGCAACTCACATCTAAATACTTGTAGGCGTAGGGGGCGGGGCACATAATGTGATAAACACATTATACATATGAGACATGGTTTAGATTATGAAGATCTAGCTAGAGCTAGAAATGTAGTGTGATTTGAAATCAAAATAAAGTGGATTCAAAAAATCGAGTTTGAGTTCATATAGTACACATAGTTCATATGTAACTCGAGACTAATCATGTGGTGTGCTGTGAAGATAATACACAAACGATGGTTTAACTTGACAATAATGATGATTGTAGATCTTATTAAAACAGAGAAACGAATTCAAATGCTTTGACTTCACAACAATCATTACTGTAGATCTTATTCAAATGGAGAAACAAATTCAAATTTAGTTCATATTGAAGCGGTAGTATATACGTTTGGAATGCACTAAAACATTCATTTGAGTAGTAGGTTGCATGCATTATAGACGTAGCAAAATATTTTAGTTGAACATAGCATGAATTCAAAGTTTTGAGTGACATTTGTAGTGCGCATTGATTTGGTACAGTACACGTTAGGCTTGTCCGGAAATTTCAACCCGCGCCTTGTTAGCCCGAAATATTTAAGATATATCTTTGTCTCGTCGTGCTCCGACAACTCCCTCCATATCAACCCGCGCCTTGCTATTCCGAAATTACAACACGCGCGAAAACTCCCACCTCCTGTGAAATCCCGACACGCGAAATGCCCGTGGTACCCCTAAACCGAAAGAAGCGCCTCAAATCGGTGGGGGTACTTTCGGAACTTACCCCACATTTTGGACAAGCGCGTTCCTACGCCATGGTTCCCCACTGCCATCCCATCCGCCCACCCGTTCGTACACCGAGGCCGCAAAAACCCGCGATGAAGCCCCACACCCTGCTCCGTCCGCCACCCAGCCGGAGCCTCTTCCCCGACGACGTCGTCCACAGCAACACCTCGATGTCCCTCATCCACCGTGCCGGATGAGGATCCGTCGTCGATCTCGTGGTCCCGCCGGTTCAGCCACCCCGTCCTCCACCTCCAAGGTGCTGCCCCGACATACACCTCGTCTTTCGCACCACCTATATTCCCACACCGCCGTCTTCACCTGCACCATTGGAAGAGCGTCATCATCACCGTTTCCTCGGATGAAGCTGCGGCCTAATCGGCGCCACCAAAGAGGTTGTAAATTAATCACCACATTTTCTTCTTGATTCAATCTCACGGTGCTGCCGGCGCTCGGTCCCGAGCCGACACGGTGCGGCTCCATCCACGGCGGCGTCGCGACCACTTCCTCCACGACGTCGCTCCCTCGGCGGCGACGTCCACATCAGTAGGAGCTGCTGCTGCTGCTTTAGCTCTCACTCATGCTGCTGATCTTCTCTTGCTCTCGGTCCCCTACCTGGTCTGCTCTTGCTATTGCTATTGCTCTTGCTCGCGCTGCTGCTCTCGCTCTTGATCTTGCTTGCAATGCTGCTTTGATTTAGCTACACTTCAGTTGACTGAATCAACTTTTGGGCCAGTCGATTTTCAGGGGGTGAGGGCGGGCGGTGGGCTCACCGGAGAGGTAGCGCACTATCTATCTTAGGGTTCAGGGTGGGCGCAGTGGTCGTCGGCGGTGGCGGGGCGGTGGCGTGGGGATCGCCGGAGAAACAATCTTGGCACGGGGTGGGCCTAGAGGGATGGCCGGACCCGGCGGTGGGGAGTGTTTTTGGGGCGGGCGGGGTGGCGCAACGCCGGCCGCGGGCGGCGGGGGCTGCTGTTTGGCCGGTGGTGGCTGGCGGCTCAAGGAGGTGGAGGTTGAAGATGAACCACATGCCCTTGGTTCTGTATCCAACGGCTGCAAAATCGACTGACCAGAGATGAAAAAGTCAGTCGACCGACATGTAGCCTCACCTTGCTAGTGCGTTCAGTTTCGATAGCAAAATTCAATTTTGACAGGAAAATTCAGTTTCGACGGCTAAGTTCAGTTTCGACAGTTAAGTTCAGTTTCGACAGTTAAATTCAGTTTCAACAGTTAAGTTCAGAGATGAGCGGCTGATGTATTTTACATCTAGCACTTTATGGTTATGTATTTTACGTCATGTATTGGAGATGCTATTAGAATTCCACTCAGGTTAACGTTGTTCATTGTCTCTCTTGTCCTGCTTCAGCCTCGGCGTCATACAACTCACCGGAGCTGCTCCAACGATGAAACCCTCCATCACAGTAGAGCAGTACCTCGGGCTCCATCTCCAGACGCCTAAGATCTTCTTCGCCTCCTCCGACAGCAAAGTTAGCCGGAGCATCCTCATCGGACAACCCAATCACGCTGAGATCGACATGGCTTCGCCAAAGAGGTTGTACACTTGTTGCATCTCTTTTTTACTCTACATGTTATATATATTGTCCACTTAGCACACGGATTTGTTCCTTTAGTGTCTCCTTGAAAGAAAAAATGTAGGAATTTTAATTTTCACATGTCCTCCTTTTCAAATTCCTATTCATGAAGCACAAGAGTAAGATATAGTAGCATAATAGCATTATAACCGTACATTTTCTTGTGGTTTGACTTAATCTCACCATGCTTGTTTGCATCCTGTGATCTTCCAATTGTTGTGAATCAAACATCCAAATTGGCAGAAATCATGTGTTTTTAAATTCTCTGTTTTGCACGTGCATTCCTATCCTATTCCTGTCTATTTCCTATCCCTGCATTGTTGGAATCCTCCAATTCAAACGAGCCCTTACAGAATTATTTCTCTTACAGATAGTTGTCAAAGAAAACCTTGCGTGGTTTGTCCCGCTCCTGCTGCGCTGTTGTCCACCCCAGCTCAGCTGCTCCAATGACAGAAGGGTCCAGCACAGTAGGGATCCGGCCTCCAGACTGTCTTTCGCCACCTCAGATCTTCTTCCCCGCCGCCGGCAGCCATGAAAATTGTATTACCATCATCAACCGAGCAGATGACCTCGAGGACTACACGGGTCCGCAAGAGAGGTCGCATTCTTTCGTGTCTGCTTACGTTATGCATCGCTTAATATTACATGCTACTTTATCGTCCTGTTCACCAATAAGACTCTGAGTCAGCTCCAAACTAATGGTCAAACTTGAGTTTTTAAATGGTTGTGGGGTACATATCGGGGCCGCAATCAATAGTATCTATCTACTACCAGGTTAATCTCCGGTGTCTACTATGAGTTTCATGTTGGGTGGGAAACAAACACTAAAGAAGCCATTATTTGTATTTTTTAACTGAAGCCATTATCTACCTGCTATTATTGGTTTTGGGTCTATCCACAGGTTGCTACCATCACTCTGGATTTCTGCATGCACTCCTTACATAATCTCACTATGTTTTATTCCTATGCATGACAGTTATTGTAAACAATGGAACTGAACATGTAGAGCAAAAGAGACGAGCCTTGCGTGGCAATAAAATTTCATGCAGACATCGCTCCATGGTAGGTGCAAAGGTAGCCCCCCTCCACGCATTTCGGATTGTAATCGAGAGGAAGATATCTGTTCTGAGGGGGATTCAGAAGGAGAAGACAACTCCTATTTACCCCCTGAGGTCTTCGCTCTAACTTGCATGCTGATGTTGGTTATATCATGCATATGGTGTCTTGCATTGCTTACTTTATACATCAAATATGCATCTGCTTAGTTTAGACATCCTTTGTGCGAATGCCATCTGTTTAGTTTATTCATCATTTATGTGAATTATGCAACGCCATCTTGTTTAGCCAGGCGTCATATATGTGAATTTTGCAATGCCATCCTGCTTAGCCAGTCATCTTATGTGTAAATTATATCAGGCCATCCTTTTTTCATTACATATTACATTTGTCAACAATGTTAGTACATTCAACTGCTCTTCGTGTGCATCAGCCATTTGACACGGTGATGGCAAATTCTGGAGTGAAAACAAGGACTTCAGAGCAGACTATGCTATCTGACGAAGCGCATATCTCGCTGGTTACAGATAGCTCCTCAGAGGAGGATTCAGAGACAGATGACCAGTCCTATTCCCCCCCAAGGTGTATGCTCTAACTTGGCAGGGTTATGTTGCTCATATTGTGCGTATGATGTCTCGGATTGCTATGTCATTTGATTAGTTTAGACATGCTTTGTGTGAATGCCACCCATTCAGTGTCTAATTACCATATATGTGAATTATGCATTGCCATCTTGTTGCAAGACATTATATATGTGAATTATACAATGCTATCTTGTTGCAAAGGCATTATATATGTGAATTATGCAATGCCATGCTGTTTAGCCAATCATCATGTATGTGAATTCTATCATGCTAGCATTTTTTTGTATTACGTGTTCCATTTGTTGACAACATTTGTATATTCAACTACTCTTCCTGTGCATCAGCCATTTGAAGCGGTGATGGAAGTATCTGGAGTGAAAATAAGGTATTCAGAGCAGACAATGCTACCCGCTGAAGAAGACATCTTGCTAGTTACAGAGAGCTCCTCAGAGGAGGATTCAGAGACTGATGACCAGTCCTATTTCCCCCCTGAGGTCTATGCTCAAACTTGGCAGTGTTATATTACCCATGTCATGCATGTTGTCTTGCATTGCTTAGTTTTTACATCATATATGGATTGCCATCTGCTTACTTGCTTACTATATAAATCATATATTTGAATTATATCATGCCATCATGTTTACATAGTACATACACATCATCTATCTGAATTATGGCATGGCAACCCATTTAATAAAGACATCATATAGTTATATCATCTCATCCTATTTAGTGTTTACAGTCATCATATTTTGAATTATGGCATTCTATCCGTGAATGTATGTGAATTATGGCATGCCAACCTATTTAATAAACACATTATATAGTTATATCATGTCATCCTGTTTACATAGTCTCATATTTTGAACTATGTCTTTCCATCTTTTTTAGTTAGCCATCATAGTGTGAAATTGTGTCATGCTATCCTGTTTAGTTAGCCATCATATATGTGAAATTGTGTCATGCTATCCTGTTTGGTTAGACAACATAAATATGAATTATTTCATGCCCTCTTTTATTCCCTACTATCCATTGCACCTGTCTATCATACAATGTCTATACTTTCAATTACTTTTCTTGTTTATCAGCCATTTGAATTGGAGAGGGTGATGGCTGTATCTAAGGGAGTAACAACATGGTCTTCAGAAAAGATAGTGCTACCAGTTGATGCAGATAGAACCACGATTGTACTTTCCCAAGGACCAGATCCACCACACATAAGCCAGACTCTCGCAGATTGTACCCCTACCCAGTTGGGCAGAGAACCAGCTACACCCCTTGTAACCCCAACCCCGGCAGATAGTAACCCAGTTCCAGTTGACACAACACCGTCTCCACCACAGAGGACCCAAACACGAGCACTTAGTAAGGAAACTGCAGTGCCCAAAGCATAAGGACCACCACTCCGAATCCCAACTCAACGCTTAAAGGAGAAGAAGATTTGTTCTCAGGTCAGGTTCTGTAGCTATGGTTGATACTCCTTTGCCCTTGTATTACTGTATTTACTCATACCAACTATTTTCAAATTTGAAGGATGGAATTGAAACTCCAATGGCGCAACAGGTATGTTTTAAACCTGTTTCTTTAACTGGTTTGCTGTTGTAACCTGCTCTATGTTGATTTCAGTTTCAATTGAACTAGCAGGTGCACCCGCGCATTTGCGCGGCTAGACTTTATTTTTTGCCACAGTTTAATTTTTCTATACTACAGAATGTTGTTTGTAATTTTTTTCTTATCTTCATACGGTTCCTTTAGTTTAAGTTCTTGGTTTATTTATTTAAATGCATTTTTAGCTCATGTGGTTAGTTTCAATTATTTCAAGCAATTCTTTTAGGTTTCCTCAATTTTTCCTTTACATGCCCATCCACTACATGGTCTACATGGTCATAACGTGTCAGAGCAATACAAAATTCTATACTAAACAAACCCAATGTTGTAAAACTTGAATTTAAAAAGCCTCTATACATTTTTTTCTTAGAATACATAGATTATAGGGTTTTTACTTTCAATCCATATAGTTTAGTTTTGATATTTTTATTGCTTCAATCATTTAATTATTTTATCTTAAATTATACATTCCTATTTGTGAATATACATTTCCAACATTTTTTTTGCTTTGTGAATTTCGAAAGATATTCGATCTATTAGGTGTATTTGGGCAACCATCCATATTTTACTCACTTATTTGTACGCTATAGATTTACATCCGTCTGATCTGATTCTTTATTAAGATTAGTGCATACTTATAAATTAAGGTTATAATATTATTTGAGTTACCACATGATACATGTGGTAACCAATCGAAACTATTTGTAAAAAATAATTGACTGGCTATTGATCTTTTTCCTGAATTTTATTTCACCATAGCTAATCGTTCTAGCTTCCTGCAATTATACGTACCCTTCAGTTTGCATTTTGGCCAGACATCTTTTTTTAGGATCATACATCTTTTTTCTAATGTTGAAGTATTAGGGAATGTTACAAAAAATTGGGGGCAGGGAATGTAATGATATATGAGAAAACAAATATGAACTCACTTTTGCATAGCCCATGTACCAAGCCCATACATGCCCATGTGTTACTCCGTAACATTTATTTCTCCAAGTAAAACAGCCCATACAGTTCTCTCCTCATCTCGTTCTATCCCCCCACCAACACTCATCTTGTTCGATATCTCTCCCTCCAGCGGGCAACTCCCCTAGGGCGAAAAACCTAGGGTTTCGACATCTTCCAGCGCCACCGCCGGAATTCTATCTTCGCCTCGCTCACCATCCGAACACACCTGGATTTGGGCTGATCAAGGGGGATCCTGGTGATCCTACCCGGCCTCGGTCTAGGGAGTTTTCCGATTGGGTAAGAAGGCATGCAGATCGAATCTCCAAGGATGTCGAAGGCTTCAGGATCGCAGAGGAGACAGGAGAAGGAGTCATCGGAGGATCTGCTGGCAAGGCTTACGCTGCTGGAGGAGGAAGAAGATGACTTCATCTGGGAGGAAGAGCTGTCGGACATGCTGGAGCCGGCGAAGTGGCTCGCCATCGTTCGAGTCCACACACCTAAGTCTTTCAGCCCTAATGCCCTATACAATGACATGAGGGCGGCCTGGAATCTAGCGAAAAAAGTGGACTGGAGGAAGATCAAGGGAAATCTGTTCACGGCACAGTTTGGCTGTTTGGGCGATTGGAATAAGGCTATGGCTGAGGGACCGTGGCTGTTCCGAGATCAGGCGGTAATCATGCAAGAGTATGATGGATTTAAGAACCCTGATGGCATCAAACTGGATAGGCTAGCCGTGTGGACGCAGATTCATCGCCTCCCGGACAGGTTCCTTATCGAACCGGCGGTTAAGGGTTTGGCTTCCAGGATTGGGGAGGTGGAAGAGGTTCAGCTGAAACTTCCTGTTGGTTTCTTTGGGGAGTTTGTGAGTGTCAAGGTGAAGATTAACATCGACTCCAAAATTAAACGCTTCGTTACAGCCAAGAAAGGAGAAGAGAGAGTCAAATATCAGATCAAGTATGAAAAGCTTCCAACTTTTTGCTATAATTGTAGTGAGTTTGGGCACTGGCACGAGGAGTGCAGAGATGGAGAGCATGATGAAACAAAGTTTGAATGGGGGTATTTTGTGCTAGCTGACAACTTTCGGTTCAAGCCCACCGGTCGGGGGAGTTTTGGAGGACAGAGGGGCCGAGGAGGACAATGGGCAGGTGGCCGAGGAAGGGGGAGAGAGCCCTACAATCCAAACCAAAGCTGGCATTTTAATGCCAGGCAACCAATGCAGACAGAAGAGAATAACAACTCGGGAGAGGCTGAACAGGAGGTGGAAGGAGCGGTAAACCCGTCAGAAGCTGTGGTTGTTAACCATGGAGCCCAACTTTCAAATAAGCGCCTGTCGGTTGAGAATGCTACCGGCCCAACAACAGAGGTGGGGGCTGCAAGTGACTCCCTTGCGCTGGTGACAGTGGAACCGCACGGAGTGCCTCTGCGACCGCCGGTGTATGTGTCCCCTAGAAAAGAGTGCAAGCGATCGAAGAAGGGAGGGAAGGAACAAGCTGAAGATATTGATGGGTCCCTGAAGATCAGGGAGGAAAACATGAAGGACAAGACCATGACTGCATCATCGGCGGGCTCCCCCGAGGAGTGCCGCCGGGCACAATGAGCATCCTCAGCTGGAACTGTCGCGACGCGGGCAAAGCAAAGACAGTTAGAGAACTTCGCGAAATCGCGAACAATTTTGCCCCTACCATCTTTTGTATTGTTGAAACTCAGATTGATAGATCAAGGGTAGAAAATCTTGCTGGAAGTATTGGTTATGACAATGGATATGCTGTAAGTAGTCAAGGTAGAAGCGGAGGACTAGGGCTGTTCTGGAATAATCCAATAAAATTTCAGGTTCTTGGTTTTTTTGTGTATCACATAGATTGCTCGGTAGAGGAACCGGGTAGCGATCCGTGGAGGATGACACTTGTCTATGGAGAGGCACAGACTCATTTGAGGTATCAAACCTAGGATGTTTTGAAGGGAATCAGTAATCTAAGCGATCTCCCATGGGTGTGCATCGGGGATTTTAACGAAGTGTTACGTCCGGATGAATAACAGGGTATAGGAGAGAGGAGCAATGTCCAAATCCAGGGTTTTCAAGATGCGGTTGACGTGTGCATGTTGATGGATATAGGCTACCAAGGACACTTCTGGACTTTTGAGAAGAAGGTTACAGGGGGAAGCTATACCCGTGTCCGACTAGATAGATCTTCGGCAACTGCAGAATGGAGTGAGAGATTTCCAAATGCACATGTAAAACACTTAGCAGCTGCTACTTCGGATCACTGCCCCATTTTGTTGGAATTTCAAGGGAGGGCACTGAAATACAGAAAGGGTTTTAAGTACGAGCTAATGTGGGAAACACACGAGGAATGGAGTGATACAATAAGGTCAAGCTGGACAGGCGATCCGGTGGAGTTTATGGCAGACTTGAAAGCAAAATTGAATCAAGTGTCCGCACAGTTAGGCTCCTGGAACAAGAACACATTTGGTTCAGTCCGGAAGGAGATCAAAAGTTTGAAGATGGAGCTAGACCGACTCCGCAGTGATCCAACCAGAACAGCGCCAACGCGCATTGAGCTGAAGATCAATGAAAAGTTGATTGAGCTATATCATAGGGAAGAAATAATGTGGAGGCAACGCTCGAGGTTGGAGTGGCTCTCGGCAGGAGACATAAATACCCGTTTCTTTCACCTACGGGCTAGTGAGAGAAGGAAGAGGAACATGATTAAGGCCTTAGTAACATCGCTGGGTGTGATGACAGAGAACTAGGGCAAGCTAAAGGCTATGGTGACGGAATTTTATAAGAACCTATACACAACAGAAGGGGTATCTAGAGTAGAGGCTGTTTTAGCAAGTGTCCTGGTAAAGGTCATGGATCATATGAATGCCCATCTTCTTGCACCATACACAAATGAAGAAGTTAAAACAACCCTCTTTCAAATGTTTCCAACGAAGGCACCGGGGCCGGACGGGTTCCCAACCCATTTTTATCAACGGCATTGGGACATATGTGGGGATGAAGTTACTAGGGCAGTCCTAAGAATCATCAGAGGAGAGGAAAGTGTTGCATGTGTCAATGACACGGTACCGGTTCTCATCCAGAAGGTACTAAATCCAACACTACTCTCCCAGTTTCGGCCTATAAGCCTATGCAATGTAATATATAAAATTGCTTCCAAAGTAGTTGCAAACAGGCTCAAAGTCATCCTCCCAGACATCATATCTCAGGAACAATCAGCGTTTGTCCCCAGCAGATTGACCACAGATAATATCATATGTGTGTATGAGTGCCTGCACTTTATGAAAAGAAGCAAAGCTAAATCTAACAGTTTTTGTGCTCTGAAGTTAGACATGATGAAAGCCTATGATAGACTGGAGTGGCCATACCTTCGAGCTATGATGGAGAAATTGGGGTTTGCACACTCCTGGATTGACATAGTGATGGACATGGTACAATCTGTTTCTTTCTCTGTTCTTTTTAATGGTGAAAAGCTTGAACAGTTTAATCCTACCAGAGGCATTCGACAGGGGGACCCAATCTCCCCGTACCTTTTCTTGATTGCAGCAGAGGGCCTTTCGTGCCTTTTAAGATCCAGTTCTCAGTCGTCTAGTTTGGAAGGGATCAAGGTGGCTCTGACAGCTCCGGCTGTTAACCACCTCCTTTTTGCTAACGATAGCCTGTTGCTTTTCAAATCAAGTGCGGAGGGGGCTGCTAGGGTCTCGGAATTATTGGAGACATATTGTAATGCTTCAGGCCAAAGGATAAACAATGACAAATCTTCAATATTTTTAGTAAAAAAGTGCCCACAAACAGTGAAGGATGAGGTCAAGCAGATTTTGAATGTGACAAATGAGTCATTGAGTGAAAGGTACTTGGGGATGCCTACGAAGGTTGGTCAATCTAAAATGCGTACCTTCAAATACTTGAGGGACAGAATTTGGGACAAGGTGAGAGGGTGGATGGAGAAACTCCTTTCAGTGGGAGGAAAAGAAGTGCTCATCAAATCAGCGGTGCAAGCCATCCCAGTTTACTCAATGGCATGCTTTCGATTACCAAGAGGACTATGTGAAAACATTGCTTCCATTATCCGTCAGTTTTGGTGGGGGAGTAAGCAAGGGAAAAGGAAGCCAGCTTGGGTATCGTGGGATGTTATGAAAAAACCTAAATATCTTGGTGGTATGGGATTTAGGGACATGGAGATCTTTAATCTTTCTTTGCTGGCACGACAAGCTTGGAGGTTGTTGAATGAACCGAATTCTCTCAGTGCAAGAATTTTAAAAGCTGCATATTTTCCAACACAGAATTCCTCGAGGCAGAAGTAGGCAACCATCCATCACAAATTTGGAGGGCTATTCTAGATGGACGAGATGTATTAAAGCAAGGCATTGTGAGGCGTATTGGCAATGGGCATACGACAGATATTCGGAGAGACAACTGGCTACAGCGGGCTGGACCCTTGAGACCGATAACTTCGCTTACGCCCAACCCTCCGAACTTAGTATCTGATCTTATAGATACGACCACAGCATCGTGGAAGGAGGAGCTCATTCATACTACCTTTGTACCCTTTGATGCTGATTCTATTCTATCCTTCACTATATCCACTAGGGCTGTTGAAGATTTTTGGGCTTGGTCAGCCGAGAGGAACGGTAGATTTTCAGTGAGCTCTGCTTACTAGATGATCATGTCCAAAAAGGAGGACCGAGGAAACTGGCTAGAACACAACCCTAGGGGATCAACACTGAATTCAGATCGTGGGGATTGGGCAATACTGTGGAACATCAGGGTCCCTTCGAAGCTCAGGGTCTTTCTTTGGCGGCTGGCGAGGCATTCCATGCCAACGGCGGATCTCCTACACCATCGGCACATGTCGGATTCACAACTTTGCTCCTTGTGCAGAAGGGAGGACTCATGGAGGCATGCTCTACTAGAATGCACTATGTCATGTTGCATTTGGGCGCTATCAGAAGAGGAGGTGGTACAGCAGGTAAGTTTGAATATGAACCGAAATGCAAAAAATTGGCTCATGGAGATGCATGACAGCCTATCACAGGAGCATTTTCTTAGGCTGGTGGTGACACTCTGGGCGACATGGAAATCCCATCGCAAGGCGATCTATGAGGGTGTGTTTCAAAGCCCTCAGGGTACTAATCAATTCATACAAGCCTATATAGCAGATTTACAAGTTATCGCCGGTGTGGGAAGTAGTTGTGTAACACAGCCACCAGCAAGATCACGAAGCTGGATAGCACCCTCGGATCAACATGCCAAAATCAATGTAGATGTAGCGGTCAGAGCCAACCAGGGATGGGGACTGGCTGCTGCAATATGTCGTGACCAAGCGGGCTCCTTTCAAGGTGCTTCGGCTATTGTTACTAGAGGGATCAGAGACCCATCGACGCTGGAAGCAATGGCGATCAGGGAGGCCTTGGCGCTTGCTGATGATCTCAACTTTCGCAGGGTTCACGTTGCATCGGATTGCAAAGTTGTGGTGGATGACATCAAGAGTAAAATGCCAGCTACATACGGAGCTATATTGCATGAAATCATAGAACACAATTCATCGTTTACTTCTTGTAATTTTGTGCATGAGTTTAGGAGCTCGAATTTCGAGGTTCACAATCTAGCGAAGCATAGTTTGAAGTTAGGGGTTGGCCGCCCTGTGTGGTTAGGCAACCCGGGTAATCTTACATTTGTACCTTTGAACATTGGCACAAGTTAATAAAGGCTTCGCATGATTGTCTCAAAAAAAACTCATCTCGTTCGATCCCCACCAGGCTCATCCAGATGCGCCATTTCTCCTGATTTGCTGTTGGCAAAGGAAGATGTCGTTGGTGCCAGCAGTAAACTAATTCCCAGCCTATTCTCCAGCATGCG
Source organism: Triticum aestivum (assembly GCF_018294505.1). Taxonomy (NCBI): domain Eukaryota; kingdom Viridiplantae; phylum Streptophyta; class Magnoliopsida; order Poales; family Poaceae; genus Triticum; species Triticum aestivum. The sequence continues at coordinate 325,280,645 of NC_057795.1, read as the reverse complement.
GATCGAGTCTGCCGGTGTGAGGATCAAATCACTACTTAGACAGGATCATCACGAGTTCTTATATTTCACTCAAAAACACGAACTGATTTGGGGATACAAAAGGGGAATTGCGCGAGATCGGAGACCCCGAATTGGTTTGCTAGCTAGGGTTCTAACTACTGATAAAGCATATGCTTAGAATATTCTGCCGATCCTTCCCTCTCACGTGGTTTATAAGCTACCAGCCAGCTCTTGAAAAAGTACTGTTACAGTTCATAACGGTGTCGACAAATAACAGCTACAGGGTGAAACGGTGAGGATGAATCATAGCCGTTGATCTGTCCTGACTTCATCCAAACCGTTACTTAACTGAATCTCTTCACTCTGCATGTCTTCTTCAGTACTCTCTCGGCTTGGGTCCTGACAATGCCGCCGCCATGACAATCGCCTTGTCCTCGAGGCGAAAAAGCTTGTGGCCTGGAAAAGTCTTGTTGAGGAATGCTGCGTCTTCCCATGTTGCATCATCTGGAGCTAAGCTTTCCCACTGCACCAGGCATTGACCCATCGGGGCTTTGTTTCTTTGTATCACGTGCCGATCTAGGACTGCCACTGGTATGGTCTTAACATAACCCTCTGGTGTCACCAAGGGAACATGCGGAAGAGGAACAACTGTGTGGCCGATATGTTTTTTCAGTTGGCTAATGTGAAATACTGGGTGTATGTTAGTCCCTTCTGGCAGGTCTAACTTGTATGACACTTCTCCCACTCTTTCCAAAATTTTGTAAGGACCATAAAACCTGGATCTGAGCTTGAGAGATCCCCTTAACCCAAAAGCATTCTATCTATATGGTTGGATCTTAAGGAACACCCTGTCACCCACTTCTAGCTGCCTCTCAGTCCTTTTTCTGTCAGCAAAATGCTTGATCCTGCTTTGGGCATGTTCCAGGTTTGCTTTCAAACATTGAATCATGTCCTCTCTCTCTGAAACTGTCAACTGCGCTTCAGGAGACAAAACTTGGTCAGATGCAAACTCCCCAATTTGTTGAGGTTTATATCCATAAAGAGCTTGAAATACTGTCTGGACTGTATAGTGATGGGCTAATGGAATGAAATGAGAATACTTGGTTAGCCTGTCCACTACCACGAGAATCACTTCTCTACCCTGAGAATTTGGCAGTGCAGTTATGAAATCCATAGTGATGTGTGACCAAGCCATGTCAGGAACTGGTAGAGGTTGTAACAATCCAGGAGGGTAGATGTGCTCCACTTTGTTTAACTGACACACAGGGCATTGGTGTACAAATTGTTCAATGTCCTTCTTCATGTTAGGCCAGTAGAACACCCTCTTCATCCTGTAATAAGTTGCTTTAATTCCAGAATGCCCCCCTAAGGCAGAGGAGTGGAATGTTTGTAACAACTGCTGTCTGAAGTTTGTGCTTGCTCCCACATATATCCTGTTGCCGTATTTCAGTAATCCATTGTGAGTGGAAAATTTAGGGTTTGGACCCAGGTCTGCAGCAACTTTTTGCAAGAGCTTGTCAGTGTCTGAATCTCCCTCATAACTTTTAGTTACATCTTCAGTCCAGGCTGGGATGATTGTAGTTACACTGTGACAGTGCATTTGCATAGTGCTATCTCTTCTAGAAAGCGCATCAGCCATAGTATTTTCCTTTCCTTTTTTGTACTCAATGGAATAATCATATTCCAATAGGTTCAGAAGCAACTTGTGCTGAACTCCTTCAGTTAATCTCTGAGTGGTCATGTACTTCAGGGACTGTTGATCTGTCTTAATGATCAACTTTTTGCCCCACACATAATGTCTCCATTTCTTCAGGGCTTCCAGAATTGCCATGGCCTCTTTTTCATAGATAGACTGGGCTACAGATTTAAGGCCTAGACTTTTGCTGAGATAAGCAATAGGTCTCCCTTTTTGCATGAGTACAGCCCCTATTCCTTTTGCACAGGCATCAGCTTCAATTGTGAAAGGAATAGCAAAGTCTGGCATAGCCAAAACAGGACAGGAAGTCATTGCATGTTTGAGAGTTTGAAATGCCTTACTTTGTTCAGGTCCCCACTTAAAGGCATCTTTCTTTAACATGTCATGTAATGGTCTGCAAATCTGTCCATAATCCTTCACAAACCTTCTGTAATATCCAGTCAAACCAAGAAAGCCTCTGAGTTTTGTAACATTTTCAGGTTCTGGCCATTCCTGCACTGAGATTATCTTTCCTAGATCTGTAGCAACTCCTTTGTCAGATATAATATGTCCCAGATAAGAAACTTGATCTGTGGCAAAAGTGCATTTGGATTGTTTCACATATAGCTCATGTTTTCTCAGAATGGTGAAAGTTCTTTCTAAACGTTTGAAATGCTGCTCCATAGACTTGCTGAAAACTAGCATATCATCAAAGAAAACCAGAATACATTTTTCCTGTTCTGGTTCATTTATCTCCTCATAGACAGTGTTCATGAGGCTTTGAAAAGTACCTGGTCCACAAGCAAGTCCAAAAGGAACTACAGTGTACTCATAGTGACCCATGTGTGTTCTAAAGGCAGTTTTTGGAATATCCTCTATGGCCATTCTGATTTGGTGATATCCAGACCTCAAATCCAACTTGGAAAACACTTTTGCACCATGCAACTCATCCAGGAGATCTTCTATAATGGGCATTGGAAACTTGTTTTTCATAGTGATAGCATTTAACTCCCTATAGTCCACACAAAGCCTCCATCCACCATCTTTTTTCCTGACCATAATTGCAGGAGAAGAGAAAGGACTGAAACTTTCTGAATTTCTCCTTTTTTGATTAGTTGCTTTATGATCTCTTCCATTGCTGCTTTCTGATAGTGTGGCACTCTATAGGGTCTTAAATTGGGGGGGTTTTGCTCCTTCCTGCAAAATGATCTTGTGATCACAACTTCTGGTTGGAGGGAGTGCAGTTGACTCTGCAAAAATGTCTGCAAATGTATGTAGCAAGGGTTGCAAAGCCAATGGAGGAGGTGCAGGATTTTGGTTGTTCTCAGTTTTCACTTCATTGATTTGCAGAATATATGCCATCACTCCTTTTTGTAGAAGTTTTTCCATTCTGGCAGCTGACAGTAAACAATGCTTTTTTGGTATGGAGTGATCAAACAGAGTCACTGGTTGTCCTTGTTTTGTGACCACCAGTAATCTTTCCACTAGATCCAGACAAATAGGACTGTATTGGTAAATCCAATCAGCACCTAAAATTATGTCATATGATTGTAGTTCCAACACTTTAAAACTACTACAAAATGTGTGTCCCTGAATTTTGAAATCCATGGAAGGAACTTTGGACAGAGAAATTAGTTTCCCCCCACCAGCCACAGTTACTTTCCTGGGTTGTATAGGTTGTTGATGGCAGTTGCTTTTAACTACAAAATCTTTGCTGATGAAAGTGTCTGTAGATCCACTGTCAAAAAGGGCAGTAGCTTTCTTCCCTGCAATCTCAATGATCAAGGACAGAGTATTTGGTCCAGGAGTGCCCTCTGCAGCATGAACCGATATGTGCATAGCTTGTCCAGGTTTTTCTACAATATTGCTGTTTTTCTCCTTGTCAGGTGTATTTGGAGCAGTGTGATAAGTTTGTTCTGCACCTGCATTTTCCTCTGCACTGTCACTGTCTTCCTCTTCATCCAGTTCTTGCAGAATATGCAAAGTTTTCCCAATTTTGCACTTATGTTGTCTTGACCAAGGTTCTCTGCAATACCAGCAGGCTCTAGCTTCTTTAGGAAAAGGAGCAGTATACTTTTCAGGAGTAGGAACTTGTACTTGTAGTGGAGTTGACTGATTTCTATAAGAAGAAGAGTAATTTCTGGATTTGTAGGTTGCAGGACTCTGAACTTTTGTAGTAGCTGCAGCTTTTTCATACACTTTTGCATACCAATAGGCCTCTATAATTCCAGTGGGTTTCTATCCACAAACTTCATGTTTAATGTCACTCCTTAACCCACCAATGAAACAATTCAGAAGAAAATTTTCTTGTAAATAAGGATGATCTCTTTTGACCAAAGCAACACATTGCGCAAAATTGTCAATATACTGAGTAACAGTGTTGGTTTGCTGGATATTCTTCAGGAGCTCCACTGCCTCATGCACACTTGCTTCAGAGAATCTGTCAGCTATCATTTGACAGAACTGTTGCCAAGTGACCATTTGCCATGGAACACAAATATTTTTAAGCCAATTAGAAGCTCTGCCTTGTAGGTGCCTAGTAGCCAAATTAACCCATTGCTCATAGGGAGTGCTAGACATGTCAAAGAATTTATCACATGCAATAAGCCATCCAATGGGATCCTCTCCATTAAACAAGGGAATTTCCAACCTGGGACCTTTTAAAATTGCTTCTGCAAAATAAGATGGACCACCTAGTTGTGTAGCATGTTGATTTCTTTGCATATCATAAAGATTTCCTACTGCTTGATATACATGATTTATCCCTTGAGCTGTAGTTGAGGTGTTGATGTACTGACCAGTGATTGGGTTGTAAGTGTGAGGTGGAGAGAACAGGGGTGCACCGACAGGAGCAAAATACCCACTGTTTCCTGAAAATCCCAGTGTATGAGCTTGTACTGTTGCACTAGCATTCAGTGTTCCTCCTCTAAACTGATTAATTCCTGGTGCCTCTTGTTGTGGAAATACACAAACTCTTGTGCTTTCTGTTGCTAGATGAGACACTGGCAATCCAGTTGACAGACCTTCTAAACTTGAGGCTGGTCTCTTTTCCTGTCCTCTGAATTCCTGCTCTAAGTTTCTCATAACAGGATCTCCTGCACTTTTTCCATTTGCTTGCTTCTCAATTGATATGTGATCTTTATCAACCGTCTGACCATCTTTGATTTTTGGTTCTAGTGGCACTGGCTCTGCTTTCTGACCTGAAACGTTCATTTTCTCTAGAATCAACTGCAGGGTTTGTTGAATTCCTGCATTTATTTCAGTCAGTTTTGCTTCCACTTTCAGCATAGTAACCATCTCTGATCTGAGTTTTGTCACCTCCTGCTTGAGCTCTTGTAAGCCTTCAACTTCTGCACGTAGATCTGCCACTTCTTTCTCTACCCGATCCACTGTGATCTGAACCTTAGCTCTCGTGTCTGCCATCTTCCGATCCGCCTGGAGACAGAGATCTTGATCCAAACTCCACCTGCAACTGCGTGGATCTGTCGGGATTGTACCGCAGATCACCACGAAATTCACGCCTCCAAAGGCACACGGATCGCCGTCAGGAACAGGAATTTTATCACGCGGAGAGTATCTCCCCGCAACCTATCCGGACTCGTCGATCTGTGCCCGAATGTTCGCCGCCGCCGTGTGCGCCTCCACCAACGTCACCACCGCCGCCGCAAACAGGGAGGGACAGGAGGGATTTTACGGGAGAACCCAATCCCTCGTTCTCCTCTGCTTGATCCGCCGCCCCGCTTCGTCGATGCCAAAAATCGACTAGCTTCTGATACCTTTGTGAGGATCAAATCACTACTTAGACAGGATCATCACGAGTTCTTATATTTCACTCAAAAACACGAACTGATTTGGGGATACAAAAGGGGAATTGCGCGAGATCGGAGACCCCGAATTGGTTTGCTAGCTAGGGTTCTAACTACTGATAAAGCATATGCTTAAAATATTCTGCCGATCCTTCCCTCTCGCGTGGTTTATAAGCTACCAGCCAGCTCTCAAAAAAGTACTGTTACAGTTCATAACAGTGTCGACAAATAACAGCTACAGGGTGAAACGGTGAGGATGAATCATAGCCGTTGATCTGTCCTGACTTCATCCGAACCGTTACTTAACTGAATCTCTTCACTCTGCATCTCTTCTTCAGTACTCTCTTAGCTTGGGTCCTGACAGCCGGCGCGGCCACGGGGAGGGCAAGGGAGAACGTGGCGTGCTGTTCAAACTCGTCATGGACGGCGGTGAGCTGTCATAGCTGAGGTGTTGGATGTGGGTGGCTGCGCTGATGGAGCTTACGGAGAAGGCTGCACCAATTTGTGAATTTCCTTCTCGCAAAAAAATTGTGAATTTCCCAGGCGAACTCATGCTACGGAGAATGGTTGGATCTAAAGGCACGGGACTATGGATGGCACCATGGCTATGGTCCATGAGATCAATGGGGTAATGTAGGCAAGTCTCACACCGCGGACTGCTCAGCGCGGTGGTTCTCCTATTAGCTGAGGCGCTGGAGAAGAGACAGGTATTAATCCCTTCCTATTCTCTCATAATTCTATCGATTCTCCTCTTGCTTGCAAGTACATATGTACGTAATAAGTTATTCAGTTTCACAGTAAAACTTATTTATAAGGAATTTGAGAATTTTAAAGCTTAGTTTTTCTTAAACACCTGTTTTGACAATGAAGAATTAAGTATGTTCTTGTATTTGTAATCTAGGAAATATCCGAGTACAAACATGTTGTAAATGCTTTCATTTATTAATTGGAATTTCGTTCATATGTGTTAATCAACGTACAATGGTTGAATTTTTTACATATAATGTCGGCGCTGTGTATGATGAAGAGTTTTTTTCATGGTTTCTCTAAACTTAAAAGGCCATATGAGAGATATAATTTTTGTTACTAAGGACAATAAACTGATGAAAGTACATGCATGAATGTATTTTAAAAAATAGAATATGCCCTACTTTTGATAGTCTTGTATCAATGTAATTTCGTGATATTTGAGATGTTAAGGAACCTGATGTGAAAATAAGTTTGGTGGGTGACTACTGCTTTGGAAGTAATGTGATTAGTTAATGGATTTGCTTTGCTTCAAGGTCTAAACGTGGGAAGTTTTTTTGTAGTCAGGATGGCGACACCGGGCTAATCTAGCCGTATGTGGAACACTGGAGAGCATGCGATTGGCGTTTATCATGTTTTGCTATTAATAAGTTTATGAAGCAAGGTATGTTCCAGTCTATTGTGCTTCCATCATTCTACATATTAGGAAAAACATAATTTCTTCAAGTATGAAGTGAACCGTAAGTAATTTCTAGAACTCTTGTTTGTAGGTATATTTGAGCTGAGTGCTACTTAGCAAAAATAGCCGTACATTATAACAATATGAAGAAAGTATTCAAACTGATCTGGATTAAGGACACCATGGTAAGATTCACATGTTATCAACTTATCTTGCTATATAGTATTTGCCAATGTAAATATATTGCATTTTTTGGATTCTGCAACTTTAAAATTGCTAAATGTGTAAATAGACCGCACATTGATCTTTGATTAGAAAGTTTCTATCAAATTCTTCCAGATAGTGGTATGAATTGTTTAAACTTGGGAAAATGATCAAATATACTTAGTAATTGTTGTTTGAAAGAATAAAACAATTTGCAACTACATATATAAAGAACAAACCTGTTCTTTGTCAGGAACTCATGATCATATCTACGCAGACAAACTCATTTGTTGTAGGATTGATCAAATCCCATTCTCATTACTTTCACTTGAATGTTCCAGTTTTCTCCCCTTGTCGTTAAGTCGCTCAACTTCTTGTAATCAGATCTTTTGCTTCAGAAGGATATAAATAGTTGTCAATGGATGAAGTTATTGTGAAATCTTTATCCAGAATGATTGAGCTTTCTAAGTACGTAATAATTACCAAACTTTGTGATTTACGTGAGACATAGTTGAGCAGGACTTCGTCCGACGCCGAATTGCTTGTCCTGTGAAGCAGTTGGGCGTGGGTTTGTTTGGTGTTGACTATTGAGTTCCATGTCGTGATTGCGTCGTCATATTGGCTGACTTCAATTTCTTCGGTGGTGTATTTGTGATGTAGTTTTTGGATGACATCTACTCTTTTGGGCGTGTGCATGTGTTGTTGGTTGGAGATGTTTATATGGGTAGTTGTGGCTGACACCGTTTGGAGTTCTAAACAGATCGGTAATTTGCATGCATAAGTGTGTTTAGATATCTAAGAACGTGAGGTGTGCGTCTTGTTTGATTAGGTATGCATTTTGGAGTCCGACACATCTAGAGTTATGATAATATATTTTTCATATTTACGTGAGATGTGCTTCTTATTTGATTAGGTATGTTTGTTGGAGTCCTATTCATTGTTGCCTCTTATCCATTGTTGCGAAACAGACATATTTAATAATAGGAAGACATGAGGGAAATCGAAGGCATGTTGAATTATTTGGACATGTACGTGACGGGCCGAGCTATGTATATAACAATATTTGTATGTAAAACTTGCGTCTTAAAATCTGGACTGTTAAGATCTAAGATTAACGATTGAGTGTTTTAGCATATGTGGATATGCGTACTTTTGATAGTCTTGTATCAATGTGATTTCTTGCTATTCGAGATGTTAAGAAACCAAGTGCAAAAATAATTTTGATGGATGACTACTGATTTGGAAGTAATTTGATTACTCAGTGGATTTTCTTTGCTTCTAAGTCTAAATGTGGGAAGCTTTCTTGTAGTCAGAATGGCGACACATATATGCAACACTGGAGAGCATGCTGATCAGCTTGTATCATGTTTTGCTATTAAGCTTATGAAGCAAAGTAAGTTCCCTTCTATTGTTCTTCCACCATACAGATTAGGAAAACATAATTTATTCAAGTTGTCAAGTGAAGCATAGGTAATATGTAGAACTCTGGTTGGTAGGCGTATATGTGCTGAATGTCCAGCCTTTTGACGAACGCGCTGGTAATGGTGAACTAATATATGTTCAGGTAATTTTTACTTAGCAAAAATAGCCGTAAAGTATATAAAATATGAAGAAAGTATTGAATCTTTTCTACATTAAGGACATAGTGGAAACATTCACATGCTATCAAGTAATCTTACTATATATTTACTAATGTAAATATATTGCATTTTTTTGATTCCACAACTTTAAAATTGCAGAACATACAATTCAAAAAAGTGCATGTCTGAATGTATTTCGAAATTTACAACATGACATGGTTCTGTTTAGTGCTAAGAGACACTATCTCAGTATATAATTTTTTATCTAATAGGTGTCGTTGTTGGTAGATGTTAAGTATGCTTTATCTATCTCAGTAAATAAAATAGACCTTAGATTCACTGGATAAGCTACTAATAAATATTTTTTGGATGTGATTCATTAATTCATAAATAATAAAGGATACAGTCTCATACTTGTCAAGAAGTTCCCGAGTTTCAGATATTCTAGATTTCTATATATTCTTAAGGCACTGATTCACTTTAGGTACAACCCTAGTTAGACAATGATAAATATATTAGATATTATTACTAAATAAAAAGAAGAGCTTGTAATGTTACTTGACTTAGCGTTGAACTTTTGCACTATTGTGGAGGTTACTGTAAGGATTATTACCCCTAAAGAGTATAAGCGGAAAAGGTTAATGCTTACAACAATGGTTGAAGTCCAATTAATATTTGAAGAATGGGTATGCATTGTGCACTTACTCTAGTAAATAATTTCAATCTGACAGAAATATGAAGGTTATGAGTTATTTCCTCTTATTCTTGATTCCACATGATTCATTTGGTGAGTAATCAAATGACATCTATTGGAGATTAATCAGTTAATTGTAAAGATTAATTACCTAAAAAAATTCTTATTTACAACTACAAAGTATAGACATACCTGAGCATCGTTTATCATTCTCGGTCCATTCTTGTAATATGTCTTCGCCAGCAATATCGAAGTAGTAATGTGGATAACCTTGTGCTGATATTTTCACCTTTCAACTTGTCAAATGTATACATAGATTTTTCATTTATCTTCTATTTCTATGTGTATCATATTCTCCCAGACATTAGCATGAATTGTTTGGCCCTATAAGAACAATCAAAATATACTTAGTGACTGTATGCTCTTTCGGGTTGAGGCACCTCTAATGTAATCTTTGTCCAGAGGAAGGACTTTCACAAAAAACAAAAGTTGTTTTAGTTTTAAAATGATGGAACAATCTGCAATTAAATATCTTATGGAATAACCGTTCCATCTAGATCATATTGAGGCTCATAAGCTCGTTGGGTGTAGATTTGAGTCCCCACATTCTCATTAGTTTCACTTCAATGTTCCAGTTTTGCTTCCTTGTTGTGAAGTCGCAACGCTTCTTGTATGCCATTGTTTTCTCTGCAAGAAAGCTAGAACTTTCTTAGTCAATATTCCTATGAAGATTGTATCCGGAATAATAACTACACACCTTTATGATTCAGGGTAACTCAGAAGGATGGTTGGGCATGACTTTGTCGAGTGTCAAGCAAAAAGTAAGCTTTCTAAATAACAATTAGCAAATCTGATGATTCAGGCGAGAAGTGCTTTGGCGCCACTTGTTCCGACGTCGATTGGAGCAGTTGGCTGTGGCTTCGTCGGCGTCGAGCATGCTTTGGCATGACTTTGTCTTTCATCGAGCAACATTGCGTTGCCTGCTATAGAATCTTCTTTTATTGATGGTGTGCTTAGCCGGGCAGCAGATTTGGCTTGCTTCAATATTGGATGTGTGCTGGTCATGGCCAAGATTTGGTTGGCTTCAATTATTTATTTTTTTGAGTAGCTCAAAGGTTGGGCATGACTTCGTCCGGTGCCGACACCAAGTTGCATGTGAAACTACAGTTTTTCATGGCTTCGATCTTTGTTGGGCATAGTATCGGCTGACTTTTAATTTTGTGGTTGTCTTTTGGTCACATAGTTCAGGCTGGCTTCTACTTTCTTGGGTGTGTGGTTTGGCCGGCTAGATGTGTTTGGTTTTCCATGGTCATGGGATTCTGTATGTTGCATCCGAAATCTTATTTGCATGCACACATCTGTGAGAGTTGGAGTTTGGAATCGTGTCCACGTGGGATTCTGTTTCCTAATGTATTTTCATGTCGTGCTTGCCTCTAACTCTTGGATGGAAATACATATATATTTCCTTGTCTTGTGATTGCCTTAGACACGTGGTCCAGTATATTTGGACGTGACACAAAGCACAACATGTATTTTCTATTGCAATCCTGGTCTCATGTCAATGCACGCCTTTCTTTTTTCCACGTACGTTATGCTTCTATATGATCTAACGTGACAACATGAAAGTTCAATATTGTTGGTACATATATTTTTACATGTTACGTAAGAACCTTTAAATCTCAACCATTGTTATTCTAATCAAATGGTGTAAAAAAGATTAGCATATGTGGACGAACGTGGTGGCTTATTTGACTCTTGTTTTAATTATGTAATAGATAGATAAAGAGTTATGTTCTCATGTCATGCACATTACAAGTGTTGTTATTTCTCTATAGTTTCTCACACTTATATTCTGTCTATTCTGCTTTGTCTTGAACAAATATTATTTGAACTGTGTCTCTATCTTGATTTGGCAACAAAAACTAGAATGATATAGACCATAAAGTGACCATGGTACATAGATATATGTTTGTTTCATGCTGTTATCCTGTCCACTTTACTACTGAACTCATTTACCAAAATGAGTTTCATATACAACATGGTAAACATGTGATGTGTCTACTTGTTTCTCTTTTAGAATGCGAACAAAATATTGGAGAACAGTACTGTGTTATCCAATGGTAAAGGAAGTAATGCAGATAAGGTTCAAGATAGTGAGACATCCCTGTTGGTCTCCAAGAAAGCTGATAAAAACTATCTTGACAACAGTGAGAGAACCCAAAAGTCATGTCTTTATGTAGTGTTCGAGTTACTGGCCACTACTGCTGGCACAAGCTCTTCGAACTCGCTGCCTGAATCAGTTCATCTTCTTGAGTCTCAACTTCAAGTTGAAAGACATCGATCAGATGTGCTACGACAGGAAGCCGAAGGACTGAGGAAGTCCCTGCAGAATTCAGATGCATATTTCCTGGTGCAACAACAAGCGCTGGAGGATTTAAGCGCCAAACAAGAGAAAGTTAATAAGCTTGCTAAGCATACTGCCAGCATTTTGGGTACCCAGGATATTGTTTCTTGAGATCTTCTGAAGTGGTTTCAGTTCTGGACTTGTTTTGTTGCGGCATTTATTTGCGCTGGTCGCCAACTTTGACAACCAGTGTATATGATATGCTGCTTTGTTTCCTATATTTGCACTGGTGGCGAACTTTGATGCCCAGTAGATGTAATATGTGTAATAGCCGTGATAGCCTAGCGTTAGTTGCTTGCTTATATATTTCTTTATTGTCTTGTTTATTTGTTTGCTTGTAGTCATTTCAGTTCTTTTTCCGCGGTTTGCTAGTGGCTGCAATAACCTATTTTTTAAAACTAGGCCACAATAGCCATGGGCTAATATTTACTGTAGTGACACTGGGCCTCCTACGGGCCGTAGAAACAGTGGGCCTTCTACGAGCCATATCATCAATGGGCCTTATACGGGCCGTATGATCGATTGGCCAAACATGGGCCAAACAGACCGCATTATGGCCGTAAACGGGCTAGAGATGGAATTATCCGTTCATGGGGCGACCATAACGGGCCATCGTTAATAGGCTGAATTTGATGACGCTATGAAAACGGCCCAACGTATTAACGGACCACAAACGGGCCGACTGTAACCATGGGCTGAATTTGGCCCACAAGCAGAAAATGATAGTAACGGGATGTAAGTAGACGAATGCTGGAAATGAGCCCAAGAATAAATGGGCTCTAAGAAGGCCGAAAGATAAATGGGCTGCAAACGGCCCAACAGAATAACGGGCCGTTAATGGGTATAAGGTGATACATTGTTCATTACGGTCTAGTTTCACAACGGGCCGTTAATGGGTGTAAAATGATACATTGTTCATTACGGGCCAGTTTCACCACGGGCCGTTAATAGGCCAAGAGTTACAAAGGGCCTCATATAGGCCGAAAGACGTCATGGGCCATACATGGGCCAGAAGTGAAAACGGGCTGGAATCATATTGGATGGCCTAGTTGACGCTATTGGGCCTAATTCGGATAGGGCGTAACGGGCCTTGGGTTAGCGGGCTGTAAATGGGCTATATGCGAACAAGCCGTTAACAGGCTTTCCATGGGCTGGCCCGCCACCTTTTGATCAAGTCAAACGGGTCGGCCTTTTCATAGGAATGGGCCACTATTGGGCCGTGCCATGTGTCGAAGTATCATAGGCGCCTTCTGTCCAATGAGTGGATGACATCTGTCCCAACCATGAGCCGACACATGTTTCCTCCAGCCAATGATGATTTTACATGTGGAAAATCCCCACTGGTCGAGGCTGTTAACGGGTTATCGGATCCAAAACCCGACCCGATAGCTTAACGGCGTTCCGTTAGGGTGGATGCCATGTGTTGGTCACCCTTGACGAAAGCACTTCTGTGACGCGGGATTTATCGTCATGGAAGTGGACACTTTCGTGATGATAATTTTGGTAATGTCATGGAACACTTCTACGACAGCACAGGTATGACTATCTTGATCCTATCATAAAATCGTCATGGATGTACATGCATGACAAAAAACGCAACCTACTGTGACAAACACGTATTATCACGGAAGTGTATTTTTTTTTGTAGTGAAACAAGCGACTTGACGAGTCACAGAGTATGTGCTCTTTTTTCCTCATTTGTTTAGGAAACATTAAGAGGAGCATAATGTTAATATGATATGCTGTGGCTGCAGGTGGAGCTGCTGCCGTGGAGGCCCTGAGGGCAGAACTTGCATTAGCCAAGGAACAAGTCAGGGCTAGCAATGCGGCTGCCCTAAAGGCGGCCGAAGATTTAAGAGCCGAATAGGCTGCGCATCGCCAGAGTGAAGAGAAAATAGCCGAAATGGCTGTGGAGCTGAGGGACGGCGCCAACCGTTATGAGCTTCTTGAAAAGGAGAGTCAGGCGAAGTCGACTGACCTGAAGAAGGCCCTGGATGCGGCCAAGGAGACGCACTCTGAAATTAGAGCTGCGGGGGAGGAGCTTCGACAGGCCGTAGACATCGCGGCTGGAAGCCCCTATGTGTTGCGGATGAAGTTCGGAGATCCGAAGTATGCTCCTCTGGATCAGTCTTGGAGCGCTGCAGACGCGTATGCGGATCTGGAAAAAAGTACAGCTGATGCAATCAAGTTCTTCAAGGGAAAAATATAATGAACTAGAGAGGCTTTTCTGGTCGCAATTCAGTGCTCCAATGCGCCCGCTGCCATTGAGTGCGAGGATGGCCGCTATGGCCAAGCTCCATAGGTTGTCTGGTCTTGCAATGAGGTCTGTAATAGACCATCTGTGGCGAGAGGGACCAAGGCCGGGCAGTTATTTTGGTTTAGTGTAACAATTCCTTGGCGCCGTATCGCGGATTGATGCCATGAAGAGGTCGTCGTGCATAGAGGGTGCGCGGATGGCTCTTTCCCGTGTTAAAACATATTGGGCGGATATGGAGGCTACCAGCATTGCAGCCTAGAGTCTGGCAGGAAGCCAGGACCCCACCGAGCACTATTTTGAGCAGGTCATAGATGGTGCCCGTTTAATAGAGGCTCAGTGCTCGAAGAGTGTCATTTTCAAGTGACAAGTCGGGCAATTGTAAAAACAATTCTATTTTAATTATAAAAGGCTGTGTTTATACTTTCGCCCAAAAGTATTATAGTGCCTCCTGTGCGGCCGTTTATGTATGTATATAACCTAAAAGTTAGCAGTCGTTGGCTTCATCCCCCATGCACAGAATGCGGGGGTGTTTGCAACAATGTGCGTAATCACACTTGATCCAATGTCTTGGTCCATTAAGGAGGTGATCGTACGTCGAACTAGGCAACCGGACTATATAGCTTTAACACTTTCACTTAGCCATAGGAGTGTGACAGCGCGGCTACTATATAGCCCCTAGTACTTCCGCGTGCATCCGGATACGGGCGCGTATGTACATGACCGGGAAACGGCCCTTCGTTAATGCGGAGGAATCCCGAAGATTCCGATAAGTCCTCGAGTGGTTGACCAGTCTCTTGCTGTATCGTGACAGTCAGTTTTCGGCTTTCTCTACTGAGGTGCTCATCCAAAATAACCAGGGCACAATCGCAGTAGTTCTCCTTTGGCCGCCTTAGCCGATAGATGGAACGTAAGGCAGCAAACCTACGAGCCTGGCAAACCCAACATTTGACCAAAGACATGATTCGGAGTTGATGCATATAAGGCCAAACTCGCGATGCCAAACACTCCCGAAGGTATTCGGACTTTATAACATATACTGGGCTGAGTAACGCCCTCGATTATGAACCCTGTATTTCCAGGTATGTGCATTAATCTGTCCTGGCAAAATGCCAATAATGCCAGTATCCCATATGGGTGTATTGAATACCCGTGGGATGTCAAGCAACAAGAGATAGTAAAGAAGGTTTACACAGGGGCTTAATCTAAAGAGAAACCTTTGAGCGGGGCCCTGCTGCACGTCTGCGCCTTTGTCTCCGTTGTGCCGTATCCTGGAAGGGCATCACACGCTTGTTGTCTGTAAAAAAAGGAAAGCTCATGTAAAAGAGTCTAATGTAATCGTGCTGAAGTTGGTTATTCTCAATGAATAACGAAAATGCAATATATTGTTGTATGAATAAAGTCAAGCGGAACTGTGGGCTTTGTTACATATTTGCAGCCCCTAGTACCACCTGTGGGGGAATATCTATGGGCCCCAGCTCAAGTTTATCTGGGCTGTTACCATTGGTGGTGTACCGGACTCGTCTAACCGTGTCCGTGGTCTTGACGACCGATCATCTATTCTGGTAGGAGGGGCCGCTTACTGTTCGGCTGCTAGAGCCGCCACATATTCTTCCGCACGTAAGGAACGCTCTGTGTTTCCACTAACTATGATGACGCCACGTGGATCGGGCATCTTGAGTTTGAGGTAGGCGTAGTGCGGTACTGCGTTGAAGCGAGCGAAGGTTGTTCTTCCGAGCAGTGCGTGATAGCTGCTTCGAAAGGGAGCGATGTCAAAGAGTAGTTCTTCGCCTCTGAAGTTGTCGGGAGAACCGAATGTAACCTCTAATATGAGGGAGCTTGTGCAGCGGGCCTTAATGCCTGGTATTACTCCTTTAAAGGTAGTGTTGCTTTGGCTTATTCTTGACGGGTCTATCCCCATCTTGCGGACAGTGTCCTGATATATCAGGTTGAGACCACTGCCGCCGTCCATATGGACTCGAGTGAGATGGTATCCATCAATTATTGGGTCAAGCACCAAGGCAGCCGATCCACCATGCTAGATACCAGTCGGATGGTCCCTGCGATCGAAGGTGATCGGACAGGCCGACCAGGGGTTGAATTTGGGGGCGACGCGCTCCACAGCGTGTATGTCTCTGAGTGCGCGTTTGCGCCTTCTTTTCGGTATGTGTGTCGTGTAGATCATGTTCACTGTTTTGACCTCTGGTGGGATTTTTTTCTGTCCCCCAGTGTTCGGCTGGCGAGGCTCATCCTCGTCTTCACTTGGTGTCTCCCTTCCCTTGTGTTCGGCATTTAGCTTGCCGACCTGCTTGAAGACCCAGCATTCTCTGTGAGTGTGGTTCGTAGGTTTTTCGGGGGTGCCTTGAATTTGGCATAATCTGTCCAGGACTTTGTTCAGGCTGGACGGTCCATCTTTGCTGCCTTTAAATGGCTTCTTCCATTGACCAGGTCGAGATCCCCTGAATCCGGCGTTGACCGCCGTGTTGTCCGGACTCTCTTCGTTGTTTCGACGCTTGTTTTTATTGCGTCGAGGCTTCCCATTGCCATCCCTTATTTCGGATGTGCCTGGGTCGCTGGTGCCTCTACGGGCCAACCAGCTGTCCTCACCTGCACAAAAGCGGGTCATAAGGCTTGTTAGGGCCGCCATTGTCCTTGGCTTTTCTTGGCCGAGGTGTCCGGCAAGCCATTCGTCCCGGATACTGTGCTTGAAGGCCGCTAGGGCTTCGACATCCGGACAATCAACAATTTGATTTTTCTTAGTGAGAAATCTGTTCCAAAGCTTATGGGCTGACTCTCCGGGCTGTTGTATTATGTGACTTAAATCGTCTGCATCTGGAGGTCGGACATAGGTCCCTTGAAAATTGGCCCTGAAAGCATCCTCAAGTTCCTCCCAACTTCCAATTGAGTTTTCGGGGAGGCTTTTAAACCAATGTCGGGCTGGTCCTTTAAGTTTGAGAGGAAGGTATTTGATGGCGTGGAGGTCATCCCCATGAGCCATGTGAATATGAAGGATAAAATCCTCAATCCAGACCCCAGGGTCTGTCGTCCCGTCGTATGCATCTATATTTACGGGTTTGAATCCCGGTGGAAATTCGTGATCCAGCACCTCGTCGGTGAAGCACAGGGGGTGCACAGCCCCTCTGTATCTGGACATGTCGTGGAATGCTGTCGATGGTTGTTGTGTCCGGGGTTGATTCCGAACTGGTATTCGGTCAGTATGATCATTTTGGTGATCATAATCTTGTGCCGGGACGCGTCCTCTAGATCGATAGATGGACCTGGTCGCACCAGCCTTTTTGTCCAGGAGCTCACGTAAATCGTGTGCTGGCTTGTGTGCGGCGTCAGTAGCTGCTCTATCACGGCCACGAGGTGGTTGGTTCGGCTGATCGACCATATTATTCTTCGGTGGGATGGGCTCTATGGCTTCATCGTCGAATTTGGGCAGCAGCTTGCGCTTTGGGTAGCTCTTTGTGTGGCGATCGTCGCCATATTTTTCTTCAGTGTCTAGCACTTTATTCCATCTGCGGTTGAGCGTATCCTGCGTGGCCTTAAGCATTTGCTTCTGCTTCTTTAGGCTCCTCGCGGTGGTCATAAGCCTTCTGTGGAGGTTCTCTTGTTCCAAATGTTTTTTCGGAATGAATGCATCGTCGACCGGACTGTCCTCCTCTCCGGAGGCAAGTTGACGAGTTCAGCCATCGGGATCGCTGTGATCGGGCGTCTGCTCCGGGCTGTGTTCGGCATGACCTGGGTCATCCTGCTCCATCGCTGGGTCCCTATGGTCATTGTTGCCTTTGGAGTCGACCGGGGTGTCAATTTTTCTTGTGCTGTTATCGCTATTTTTACTATGACTGGACTTAGAGTGGCACCTGCGTTGTCGTTTTGGCTTTTGTCCGGGGGGTTTATCCTCCGTTGTGTCCTTCTTGTCGATGCTATCCTCCTTAGGCTTGTCCACCATGTATATGTCATATGAGGAGGTGGCAGTCCAGCGCCCCATGGGCGGTGATTCCAAATCGTCCCCTGCATCGACGTCCATGCCATCGATGTCGTCGGAGTCGAAGTCAAACATGTCTGTTAGGTCATCGACAGTGGCTATGAAGTGGGTGGTGGGTGGGCCGCGAATTTCTTTGTCGTCCGTATCCCACTCGAGCCGGACATAGTTCTGCCAAGAGTCTTCTGACAAAGAGAGAGACTTTAAAGAGTTCAGCACATCACCAAAGGGCAAGTGCTGAAAGATATCCGCGGCGGTGAACTCCATGATTGTTGCCCAATCAGCTTCGACGGGCACGGATGCGCGCGGTCCAGGACCCGCGGCCGGAAACAAGTGCGGGGGTCCGGCAACACAAATTCCCTTGGAGGTGGAGTCTGTGTTCTGCTCCAACGCCGATGAGTATGCGGCCACCATGGCGGGGTCCATCCACCCGTCCTCGGACAACGCGATCTGCCCCAGATTTAGGTCCGGAGCTGCTGCAGGTGCGGTATCCCGAATACTGTCCGATAGCAGATCTAAGTCGTGCTCCTCGTGACCGTTCGGCGCTCCCAGCGTAGGCCCGGATCCGTCGAAGATCAAGTCTCCGCGGATGTTGGCCGTGCAATTCAAGTTTCCGAACCTGACCTGATGGCCAGGGGCGTAACTGTCGATCTGCTCCAGACGGCCAAGAGAATTGGCCCGCAGTGCGAAGCCGCCGAACACGAAGATCTGTCCGGGGAGAAAAGTCTCACCCTGGACTGTGTCGTTGTTGATGATCGAAGGAGCCATCAAGCTTTACAGCAACGACACAGAGGAACTCTCAATGAAAGCACCAATGTCGGTGTCAAAACCGGCGGATCTCGGGTAGGGGGTCCCGAACTGTGCGTCTAAGGCTAATGGTAACGGGAGACTAGGGACACGATGTTTACCCAGGTTCGGACCCTCTCGATGGAGGTAATACCCTACTTCCTGCTTGATTGATCTTGATGATATGAGTATTACAAGAGTTGATCTACCACGAGATCGTAGAGGCTAAACCCTAGAAGCTAGCCTATGATTATGATTATTCCTCTTCTATGGACTAAACCCTCCGGTTTATATAGACACCGGAGGGGGCTAGGGTTACACAGAGTCGGTTACAGAGAAGCATAGTTTCAAATAGCGTAGACAGCAATTGCATCCACAATAGTGCTAGCGCAATAGTGTCCGCTATTGCTCAAATTAGATATCATTACTTTTTGTTAAGGATCTATAAATATAACCAATAATCTAGTGCTTTTACAAATCCACTACACGGACATAGCGCCTGCAATATCGCCCGCTATCCGCAATCCACTGCATGGACACCATTCCGCTACCAGCCCGCTATCCGCTATTTAAAACCATGAGAGAAGGAGATCTAACATCCGAATCGCCAAGCTTGCCTTCCACGCAAAGGAGAGCTCTATCCGTACACGGGACGAAGTCTTCAATCTTGTATCTTCATAGTCCAACAACCCGGCCAAAGTATATAGTCCGGCTGTCCGGATACCCCCTAATCCAGGACTCCCTCACCCGTCGACGACGAGATGCCTATGGTGACTTCATAAATTTCAAGATGATAGTGCCGTGTGTGTGTGTGTTCATAGGCATGAGTGTATGTGCGTGTATATGAGCGCTTGCATCTGTACTGTGTCAAAAAAACGTAAATGCGTGTCAAAAAGAGACTAGTCAGTATACTCAATATTGTGCACCTCGGAGAGGAAAACGAGAGAACTACGTATTTTTTTACGGTGCAGATTCACTCATTTTGCTCCATATGTACTCCGTCTCGGTGTAGTCTAGTCACTTGTTGAAATCCCTAGAAAGGCAAATACTCCTTTCTGGTTTACAGGGCTATACTAGCAAGTAGTAGTACATACTAGTACAATAGTGGGCTCACATAGCAATTTTGTCTCATGCAAGAGCCTGGCTATATGCGTGCTCCAATGTTCACAACTGCCACGTTCAGGTTGCGCTTGGCTCTTCGCCTCTTCGAGAAGACGAACAATGATGTTACTACTACTGCTTCTACAGTGTTGAATCCACTGCTGCATGTCCGTCCACCGCGAGCGGGAGGGATAGCTTGTTGTAGTACTATAAGCAAAAGCCTGTCCTTGTTTGTGAGCAACCGCGCGCATGGGCGAGGGAGAAGGTGTGTAGTAGTAAAATCAAGCTTCTCCTCGTTGTACGAGTTGACGCGACACATCATAGCACTAGCCCCACATGCTTGCCTCTAAACTTGGCTGAAAGACCCGCAGTGTACAATATATTTGCTGCAACCTCTAACATTTACCCACCACAAATTAAAATGTATATTCCTGTCTTGACCAGATGAGCATGCAAACTACAATCACCAGGGTGACAGGTAGGGCCAGAAGACTATTTTAATTCTTTTAAAAAAACTTCGAGACGGCCACATAGCATGGAGCCGACCCCAATGATTTTAAGCTTACAGGCACGATACACGCTATCCTAGACTACTCTACACATGAAACTGCCACACGAGCGTCCGGGCTGCACTTGGCTCTTTGCCTCTTTGGGAAGTCGAACAATGATGGAGTACTACTGCACTGGAGGAGTACTATAGTACACTTCTAGCCATCTGACACCGAACTGCTGCATGTCCACCACGTGCGGGAGGGAGAGCGTGTAGCGAAAGCTTCTCCTAGTCTTGCCAGCCACCACGCTCATGGGCGAGGGAGGGACGCTCCTGCCTTTGCGTGTATGACAGGTGGCCCGACAGGTGGGTGGCCAACCTGTCATACAGCCAAAGGCAGGTGCAGTTATGTCCGCGAGGGAGAGGATAATCAAACTTCTCGTTAATGTATGAGTTGACGTGACACATCAAAGTACTGCACTCGATATATTTCAATAATTTGCATTTACTAATGCATTAATTACAACGCATGCATGCATGCTGTGACTCTCCTTTTGATACTTGCATGTGTTGATTGAATGCACCTTGAAGTAGTATAAATATGTGAGGTAAAGC